>NC_056729.1:604623441-604683441 GCF_019279795.1 Protopterus annectens | reverse complement strand
ATCCGATGGTCAGGACAGTCCCAGAAGGAAGTGGTACACACAGTGAGAAACAATGTATGTGAAGAAGAGAAAATGCAATCTTGAACACTCAAAACACCTTGGCACAGCATCTCCTTTGAAGCCTTTTTCAGTGTTTTTTAACCTCTAATGAGTAATATCCCTCAGAGCATGGTGGAAATGTAAGGAATTGAAAGACAGAATGCAGGTTACTACTGCAGGGCCTCTGATGAATATGATACTATAGCCTATCCTGATGTCATGCTAGCTACAGAACACACTATTCACAGGCATAGCAGCAAAATAACCAGACAATTCTGTGCTCCTGTTCTCGTAACCTACCTTAAAACTGCTACAAATTTCACAAAGGACTATACACAACATAATTACCCACAGTCGGCCTTGGATTACACATGGGATTTATGTTATGGCCAACTAAAGATGCACACGCTATGGAAACATGATATTAAGCAGGCAAACAAATAAGAACATCTGACATTTCTAACTGTGCACAGTGTACATTTTAAATAAAATACTTTAAAATATGAAAACGACACTACTTGAGGCAGCTCTTACAATTCCAAAAAGACATTTTCCAGATTGCAGTGGCTGGAATTTCAGAAGTATATTATCATTTGGCATGTAGCCACTTTTAAACACATTGACTGCTTTACTACTAAAATTCAGAAATTTGGTCTTTTTGCATTGGTAAACACAAAATATATCATAAAATGAATCTAAGGATTGTACTTTTATAAAAATATAGTTTATTGCTGTTGTGTGTTCATATTTTAGCCTCTCTAGACTTCTGGAAATCTGTACACATTATTAGCATGTGTAAAGAAAAATCACTAATAAATATTTATATGGGTTTTTCACCATCTAGAAAATGGAAGTTTCCTTTCTTTCCAATCTATATCCCTAATTCCAGCCATAATAAATAAGACAGAGCTCATAAATACAATGAATTACTTCTTATCAGCAAGACTCTACAATTTTGTTACAGATTTTGGAATTAACATTTGCATTAGCTGCTATGAGAAACTTACATTGCAGAGGGAATGCGTTCGATGCCGTGGTGAGTTGATATCACTTGGCGTTGATGACCTGTCGCCTTCTGCTGCTGATGCATCTGAAATTATTGACGGCTGCCGTGAGTGGCAAGGACTTACTCTTACAGCTATAAAGAAGGAGAGACAAAGTGATAATTGAAAGGAACATTTCCTCTGCTTAATAATAAAAACAAGAAGTCTCTCTAAGGCTAATCTTCATCTCATTTGCCATTCTGGTTCAAAAAAGTTTGAAAGACAGAATAACAAAATCTGGAGTAGTAAATTCTTACTAGTGTTACTATGGCCGAAGAGGGCCTGGATGATGGTCTACAACTAAATATGCAGTAACTGCTTATAGTAGTGACACACACACACACACACACACACACACACACACACACACACACACACATACACTTACTTTGTATCTTAACTCAGCACTAGGATGGTTAACTATGAACCATCCATGACATGGTCTAACTGCCACTAACTCTGAATGTAAGTTATATCACCAGTAGCCATTGTCTGTAGACCAGTGAGCAAGAAAAGTAACATGAAAACATTACATTACACACACATAAATAAACAATACATTACACACACATAAATAAACAATACATTACATACACATAAATTTAAGCATTCCACTCACAGTATGAAAATCATAGAAAAATATCAGTAGTCAGCCACATTCTACATCACATTTTTCAAACATTTTCTTATCTATTAGACATTTCTCTTTGTTTCTAGAAAGGGCTGAGAGATAAGATCATCAGTGATCCAATAACTTTTCTGCACTGGATGGCCATCTATTCTTTCTATCAAAACCTTATTATGAATGGACCATTGCTGACAAGACAACAGGAAAGGACATGACTCAGGCTTGCAAGTTAAACTGGTAGCCTGCAATAAACAGAGGGTTGTCAGTAGGACAAAGATATGAACAGTAAGATGATAACAGCAAACTGAGCTATAATGAAGAAAGTACCACTGTGTAAGAGCTTAACCATAACAGTATATGTCTGATAGAATCACTGTTGCAGTGCTCACTATCTACAGGCAGTATCCTGTCAAGGATACCATATGTCCATGCAGTGTACCAAAGCTTGGGTCTTCCTCTTGTGCCATACATCCAATGCATACCCGAAGTGTGAGAATATGAAGAGGTAGATAAGGGACACATGGCTGCAAAACTTATCAGGACTTTCTTGCCCCAGGCTAAAGGAAGATGATAAACCGAGACCAAATTATATATATATATATATATATACATATATATATATATATATATATATATATATATATATATATATACATATATATAAAACATAAAAAGGAGAAAGGCGGGAGGGAGTTTACACAGCAACAGTAATTCCCTAGGTCATCTACTGTTATGGTAAGTTCTTATACAACTGCTGTATGTCCATCTTTGATCACTGTTGCAACATTCACTACCTATAGGAAGAATTACAAGGACAGAGTGGATAAAGCCAGTCCTAGACCTGGAAAAAACAGTAATATCATAGTGCTTAGTAAAGAAGTAAAAGGAAGACAAAGTATTTTTATCTGAAATAGATCTAGAGTCCAGAACTTTGAAAAATGTTGTTGAGGGTGCCACTGCTCTATTGCAATAGGCTTTAATCTGATGTCAAAAGATTTCCCACTACTGGACAGATGCATTTTCATTGAATGTGAGTTTCAAAGGAAGAGAAGTTTACTGTTGCTCATTTTAGGTCTGTCTTCAATGTGAAACTATTTTGTTTTGTTATCTTTAGCAGTATGCCATCATGGTTTATGCTATAAAATCTGAAATTCAGGTTTTAAACCAAATCTATGCAAGCACTGAAAACGTAAAGAAGAAAATGGCATGTACACTGACGGGTATGAACAGTGTTTATGGTATGTGGGTAAGACAGCAAAGCAACGGGACACTAGAATGGATGTGGGGGTGGGGGGAATCCCTGGGGCATTACCCTGCCTAAGACTCCGTTTGATTATTTGATCATGATCTGGCTTTGCTCACAGACCTCGGAGGTGTACAAAGCAAGTTATTATAGCTTGCAGGGGCAGTGTACTGTCTAGGAGCAACAACGTGGAATACATAACTGTAATCATTATTTTTTCATTTTCCTAACAATTGCAAATCAGACACATGTCTTGGTGGAAGGGGTGAAGAGTGAGGAGGTGTGCTGTGTATATGTTTGACAGCAGTCAGTTGAAATACATGACTGTGACCTTTTGAAACTTTGCTTTCATCCCAATCTAGCACAGGAGGAATTCAGAGGGCGACTGTCTTTTTTTTTGCGGGGGGAGCAGGGCTGTCTTTTGGTCATCTGGTACCCTAGGCAAAAGTGCTCCACAGTGCCCCCATCTTAGTCTATCTACATCATCCAGATTACATTTCTCTTCTGTTTTCTCACAATTTGCCTTACTCTTTAGTTTTTCCTATATTCATTCAACACGTGTTAAAGAAATAATTTCTTTAAAACAAAAGATAAACAAATAAGTACTGGAAAAGTGTCCCTGTTAGAGCAGCGCATAGGTGGCCACCTAGTTGGCCTATGCCTAAGGCCAGCTATTGAGGGGGAGCAGGGAGGCAGGCAGGCAGTATTCCCAGACAGAATTTGTGTATTCTCACAAACAATTGTCCTGTTTGTTTAGTGTGAGCTGCTAGTTTGTCAGTTTTGAACTAGAGTTATCACCTTTTCAATTGTCTAAAGTGAGACATTTTTTTGCATACCCACAATCAATGCAAAGGACTAGACCTTTTTTTTTTTTTTTTTGCAAAAATAAAAACTTATTCTTGTACAGCTTTATTTGTTTATGTTGTTTCTTATAATATTTAGGTGTTCCATATACAAAACAATTGCTATATGCAACTATTAAAGGAAACAATGCAATATTTTCAGTCCTAAACCCTCAGGACATTCATTATTTTTCAAGTCTCTTTGCAGGACACAAATGCACAAACAGGGACTGTCCTGCATAAAGATGGACAGGTGTTATCATTTTAGTTTTGAACATTAAGCCTCAAGTACAACGTACGTTTTGCTTGAAAGAAAATAATAAGGCTGACATTCTTTTCTTACTCACAATTTTTCTTCAGGTCACCATTGTATTAATAGGTTGGGAAAAATGCCCTAAAACTCACTTCAGAGCATCTGTAACCCTATGGCTACAGGGGCCCTTGGCCAGGTAAGGTGTGTTGAAAGGGTGTAAGGACAACTAAAGCTGAACAGCAACAGTGAATTTCTTTCCTTGATCATAATTTTAAACTCTGTTCAAGCCATCATCAGAAGAAAAAGTTGTGTAAAAAGAAAAAAAAATACTTTAAAATGCACATCAGAGCATATAGAAAGTCATGGTTTCTTGAAAATGCTGAAGAGTACAGCAAAATCTGAGGAAAAAGAAAAAAGTAATGCACATGGTGTAGGGAGCTTGGGATGGGGTTAAATAGAGGGGACCACAAGAGGATGTGGGAGCATGGGGGTAACTAAATGCCAGTCACTGTGAATGTCTTGTTTGATGGCCAACATGGTGTGGTACACAGTCCTGTCGTTATATAAGAGCATTGTGGCTGCAACTCTGTCTGTGCATACTACTACTAAAAATATAGCATGAACTAATAAGTTGCTTAGGAGTGGGTGGAAATAACAGGGTGATACTTACACTAGAAGTGTCCAGGGGGCCCCAACCTGACACTTGCTGGGGGCCTCCAAAATGCTAACTCCGACCCTGTCAGTAGCAGTACGCCATGCTATTCATGCTTAAATTAGATTATGCTATATCTATCTGTGATTAATACAGATTATTCAGCCTGACTATACCACAATGAAACAGCTTAGGAATTGCCTCTCCAGCCTATACAATTCGGTTCATTTTAGCCACTGTACCTGTCTGCAACAAGCATTTACCATGCAATGACTACTTTGGGCCTGAAAGAGGGGGCGCTTCACTTTCATTTATGGTTTGGGTGTTTCATTAACTTTTAGAAAACAGGCAGAACTAACAGATGTTACCCTACTAATGTTACACTAATACTCTTAAAAAAAACTGACCGAGCAAGATATTTTGCATAAACATGCTTTTATGAAATTATATCTGTATTTACTGACTGACTAATCCTCAGAGATTTAACAGAAAATCAGATATTTTAAAGGGGCAGCTCAAAAGTATGAGACAAAATTATGGATGTTCTGGAAAATCAGGGACAGCTGACACGTATGAGTGCGCTGGGAGAAGGGAATTGCAATCCTTTGTACTCCATGTATTTACCATTCATATTATTACAGTGATACAAATGAGGTATATACACCATGAAGAAAGTGGCTGTAGATTTTGAGAGTGTATGAGTGTGAGTGCGTGTGTGTGTGTGTGTGCATAAGCATCTGTACACGTGTGAGACCATTTCTTTTCCTCTGTATGTGTTTGTGTGTATATATGTGTGTGTCTGTGTTTTAAATATTATTAAATATTTAACATAATTATATTCTGGAGGTAAAACATATCCTCTAATACTAATTACACAACCTACAGCAACTATAAAATGTCAGGTGGAGGAACTATTTTACAACAAAAATATAAAAATATGTATATACTACTAATAAAACAAATACAAAATGATTTAAAAAGTATCCCATTTCTTTAAGCACAATAATGCCCTCCAGGGTAGTCATTACAAGAAAATGACTGACCTTCCAGTATTATGGAGGCTGTTAGCCTGCAGAGTAGTGCTTGACAACACCCCAGGTGGTGCGTTACTTCCCTGTAATGTCTACTCTGTCAGGCATTACTGCTTGCACAGCAAAAGATTTGCCTGTGGTCGTGCTATGCAGACATCTTATTACCCATATGTGTATGCCTTATATTTAAATAAATATATCTATGTGGGTTACTTTTACTATATATGTATATATGTGTGTGTGTATATATATTTCAGTACTTCCCAAGTTAGAAAACTGACATAATTCCACCAAACAATGCAAAACAAAGTTTGTTCTTCTCCCTAAACCTTATAAAACCACAGCCACTGCACCTGTTTTAAAATACTTCTTAGGATTCAATGTTCTCAGCTGAAAGGTTTGATTGGGACTACACAAATTCCACTGGGTTTGTAGAAACCAGCTGTTCTCAATTAATCCAAAAGGTTTATTTATGTTTTTCATCCCATGTGAACGTTCATAACAAGCAAGCTAATGTAAACAAACATAAGTGGTTTGAAAGTTAAAAAATAGGGCTGCCTATGTACATGATTTGGCTGCAAAGTGTTAGATCAAATTCTTTAATGCTGAGTCCAATACTATTGAAATGGGAATGTCAAAATCCTATTAAATCAAAAAGGTTTATGGTTTAGTTAACAGTGTGATGTAAAATAGTTCCCAGCCTAACAAAATGTTATACTTTGTTTTAACTCGGTTGTACATTTTATAAGCTGTACTACAGAAGTGCTTGCCTGAACTGGAAATGTGGTTATTCTCTATTTTGTCTGCAGAAAAAAATATCAAAATAGGATTTACTGTTTACCTTTCTTCACAGGCGTGTGACTAGTAAAGTCAACAGCTTTAAGTAAAGGTGGACATGAAGACTGAAAGGGGATCTGCCCCTGCAAAATACTTTTTTTGTGTTTCTCCGTTAGTGGTTATCAATGTTTTAGTTTCAATTTTAGTGTGTTTTTTTAACAAGTAATTCTATTAAGTGAAATGAATACCATGCTTGTTTCACAATACAAAAATTGTAGCACATATCTCCTAACAAACCCAGCTGATAAAAGCAGCTTGTATTAAAAAATAAACCCCATGCCTTCAGTCCCCGCAATTAAACCATTTAAAGTTGAGAGCATTTATAGAGAGACAGAGATGCACACACACACATTCATTTTCTAATAACTGTTTTAGTTAAGGGTCACAGGGAAGTCACAGCCTATCCTGGCAAGTAGCAAGAGAAGTAAGCAGGATGCAAGGCACACACATACAGACGTTAAGTGGCAGTATCCTAGCACATTACACCTATTACAAAGTGGGTGACAGGTGGCACACCTATGCGAAGACATATACATAATTACATATTTGATATATGTATATAATGTGTGTGTGTGTGTTTCTATGTCTATACATGGGCACCAGAACAGACTATGTTTAAATACAAAGTTACATAGGTACACACGCCCACTGTGAAAAATAAGGAAAAGGAGATATCAAACTGCAAGCCTATAATGTTCTTCCTCCATTAAAACCTGAAAGAGAGCAGTGCCATGCCAGAATACTGATGTTAGTCGCCGAAAGCAAAGCCATAATTAGAAGCATGTAAACACTGCTACATGTGAATGGGTGAAGAGGCCAAAGTGAGTGACAACTGTAGGGAAAATTATTGCCTATGTAGTTGTTTAAGCGCTCATGTTCTTACAGCATATAGAGCTATGTAATGCAGTACAAGAACAAACACAAACACACAGAAACACACAGGCATATGAAGTTATATGTGCATTTGTGTGGGACATGTCAGAGCAAATGTCTCTCCTATATCCTTACTTGCAAGGAAAGTAATAATAATGACAACTGTACTACATTCCTAGATGGTATACTGAATGTCCTTTGCACACACTAGTGAATGCAACTAATCATCTCCTTACACTACTGTATGCACTGACAGCAATGCAGTGCACTTCTACCTCCACATGAAAGAAACATAATTGTAGCCTGCATTCAAAAGTTGTGACACTGTGATTTCTGTTCATTATATGCCCCATTTCTTAATGTGTAGCCACTGCAACTCCTCTGCAGGGTGTACAGGCTGTTTTTGAAGCTGCAATCCCACTTGCCTGAAGGCCAAGTAATAACTGCAGTGCTCAATGTACTATATACATGAAGGAAAACTATTCTAGTACTCATTGTTAAGCAAGCCACATAGATGATGTTATATATACATACCGGATATTGTCCTGTACCATATACATGATGAAATACTGTTCTACTGCTCAGTGTACCACACACATGATGCAGCATATACATACCAGAATATTGTCCTCCTACATAGTGTACCACATATATGATGGAATAATGTAGTACTGCTCAGTGTACTACATGTATGATGGAGTGCTGTCCTACAAAGTTTACCACATACATGATGCAGTATATAGATACCAGAATATTGTCCTGTACCAGATAAATGATAGAATACCGTCCTGATACTCAGTGATCCATACACATGGCAGAATATTGTCCTGCTATTTAGTGCACCATACACATGATGGAATACTATCTGGTTACACATTGTGCCACATATATGATAGAATACTGTCCTACTACTCAGAGTAACACATACATGGTGGAATGCTGTCCTGTTACTCAGTGCACCACACATGATGGAATGCTATCCTGCTACTCAGTACACTAGATACATGATGGAATGCCGTCTAGTTACACATTGTGCCACATACATGAGGGAATACTGTCCTAAATCTCAGGGTAACACATACAATGATGGAATGCTGTCCTGTTACTCAGTGTGTCACATACACAATGGAATACCATCCTGCTACTAAGTGGACTACACACACAATGGAATATTGTCCAACTATTCAGTTCAGTATATACATGACAGAATATTGTACTGCACCTCTGTGTACCATATACATAATGGAATTCTGTTCTGCTACTCAGTACAGTATATCCAATTGTTGGATATGCCTGATTAGGTACATACCAAAGGGGGCACTGACCTATCAATGAGTACAATGCCCCCTTTGGTATGTACCTAACCAGGCATATCCAACAACTGGAACATCCACAGAGGTTCCTCACTAAAAGAATACAGGACATAGGTAATATGTCCTACGCAGACTGCCTCAAGGCCCTATACCTTTATTCTGTCTCCTACAGGCTTTTGAGGGGAGATCTATGCCTGGCATACAGGGCATTGTCCACTCTGATGGACCTCCTGCATATTCAGCAAACAAACAGTACCAGAATTACCTGGTTTAATGTCTTAAACCTTGCCTGCGATATAAATAGGACCTGCTGGAGAGATAGGTATGTATCCCAGAGACTACCCCATCTATGAAACAGGCTGCCCATCCATGTGAAGCAGAGTTCCTCCCTAATCCAATGCAAGTGCAACTTGGACAATTGTATGGGAAACCAGAAATTCATCCCTGGTTTGGCACCTATGTCTCTGATGCAGATAGGTAACTTGTAAATGGCCCGTGCTTATACTTATCAAGGGCATCAGAACTCATCAGAAATTTGGGATGCATGGCTAGGGTTAAAAAGGCCCTTGTGGTCGTTAGCCTAGTAAACACCTATGAACCTATAAACATGATGGAATACTGTCCTGCTACACAGTGTACCACATACATGACAGAATATCGTCTTGCTACTCATACATAATGGAGTACTGTCCTGCAAAAGAGTGTGCCACATGCATGATGAAGCCCTGCCCTGCTAATCAGTGTAACAAATAGCTTCACAGGCTCATAGGAAATTACTTAAGAGCCCTTACAAGCCTAGCCAATATAACCCAATTTTACCCAATATATGGCCCTAGGAGCAACAGAATGGCATAAGTTTGTGCCTATACCTTGAGTATGTTATGGATATACATTGTTAAATACTGTCCAGCTACTGAGTTCAATATGTTTAATGATGGGCTACTGTCCTTCTACTCAGTGTACCATTTACATGATGGAATACTGTCCAGCTACTCAGTACAATACATACATGATGGAATATTGTTCTACTATTCAGTGTATTAAACACATGAATAGGTACTGCCTTGCTACTGAGTGTAACATATACATGATGGAATTCTGTCCTGCTACTCTGTACAGTATATACATGATTGAATCCTGCTGCTCAGCATGCCGTATACATGACGCAATACTTTCCTGTTAATCGATGTAGCACATGCATGATGGAATACTATCTTACTAGTTAATATACCATACACCTGACGGAATACTGTCTTACTACTCAGTATACCATGTGCATGATGGAATAATGTCCTACTAGTCAATATACCATACATGATGGAATACTGTCCTGCTAGTCAGTATACAATATACATGATAGAATATTGTCCTACTACTCAGTATACCATATACATGATGGAAAACTGTCCTACTACTCAGTATACCATATACATGACAGAATACTGCCCTACTACTCAGTATACCATATACATGATGGAATACTGTCCTACTACTTAGTATACCATATAGACTACTGTCCTACTACTTAGTATACCATATACATGATACACTACTGTCCTACTACTCAGTATACCATATATTTGACGGAATACTGTCCTGCTACTCAGTATATCGTACAAATGATGGAATACTATCCTACTACTCAGAATACCATATACATGATGGAATACTGTCCTACTCAGTATACCATATACATGATCGAATATTGTCCTACTACTCAGTATACCATATACATGATGGAAAACTGTCCTACTACTCAGAATACCATATACATGATGGAATACTGTCCTACTACTCAGTATACCATATACATGATGGAATACTGTCCTCCTACTCAGTATACCATATACATGATGGAATACTGTTCTACTACTCAGTATACCATATATTTGATGGAACAATACAACAGGTTTGCAAATTAGATCTAGCATCAGGGATACCTTTGGAGATGAACAGCATGAGTTTGCTTTTCTAGCATTAATTTATAGGTCCCAAACAGCAAAAAAATCAAGGACAACCAAAAAACAGAAATAAAAAACAAAACTCAAAAATACACCGGTAGAAAAGCAGGTGCTCACAACTCAATTTTTAGCGTAAAATCCTTACATTGTTCCCCTATTCGTCCGAAGACTTCATCAGAAATAACACTGACAAAAGCACAACCATATTTAAACCACAAGCAATTAATGAGCAGCCAATCAAAATGTAGCAACAACAGTAATAAAATTAACCCCTTATAAGTCATACAGAATAAATTACTGATTTTCTGCAATTTAAAAAACATTATAGTCTTCACATTCAACAAGTGATTAAAAGAAAACCTCAAAACCTTTGTTTGCCCTACAGAACTACATGTTTACTGACACTACCAGAACTGTATAGTGATTACATCACACTGCCCCTCTCACCAATGCAACTTGCAATTATAGCCCAGCTTTCAAAACCTGAAAAGTGCTATAATAAATTTGCCACCATTTCATTCACCCAAACCCATCAGTGTATCACAATTAGACAGCTTAACTGGCTAGAAAACCCTAATTTTCTTAAATTCAATTAACTGAATTTAGCCCACAAAATCCAACACACTCCTGAAAAATGTCCTTCACTGACATCCCTCATCACATGGTATTCTCTTCCCTGTACATTTAAACACTCTGAAAAATTCCTGCCCCACTATGACTTCATGAAGTTAATAACACACATCATCTTAAACCTTAGTAAAAACACATATCCTAGAGAAAATGAGCCATCGACATTTATCCCCCAGTTAACCATTTTCTCCACTCTGAGGTTCTGTTTTAAATGTGTTTCTCTTGGCAGTTTACATATCTGCACTCCTTGCCTCTCTCTTTGTCTCATAACTGCCCCTCTCTTTCTTTCCATAAATCTCTATAATTAAGCTCACATATCTTTATTAACCATTTCCCCCTCCTCCTTACTACTCATTCCATGATCCTTCCTCCTACTTATTACAGACTACCTCTTTCACTACAATCCAATGTATAGGTTCATATGTGTCTATTAGGCTAAAATCCACAATGGCCTCTTTAAGCTTAGCCATGCATCCTAAATCTCTGACAAGTTCTTGTACCCTTGATAGGTGTAAGTTGGAGCTTTGAAGATGAAATGTTTACAAGCAGGGGCCTGGAAAATTAACTATTTATAGGTTGCCTGTGTCCATTAGAAACATAGGTGCCAAAATGGGATGAATTTCCTGTTCCCCATCCAATTGTCCAAGTTACACTTGAAGTGGGTTAGGGAGGAGCTCTGCTTTACATGTATGGGGAGCCTGTTCCAGAGAAGGGGTAATCTCTGAGATACAAACCTCTCTCTCCAGCAGGTCCTATTTATATTACAGGCAAAGTTTAAGTCTATAGAATGTTTAATTCTGGTTCTGTTTTGCAGATATGTAGGATGTCCATCAAAGTGGGGTCTGACAATGCCTTGTATGCCAGACATAGATCTCCTCTCAACAGCCTGTAGGAGACAGAAAATTCATGCTAATACAATACCTGTTACTCCATCAACTTTCAAAGTTTTAAGAGCAATATTTAAACATTGTCCCAATTTTTGGGCCTTTGCCCCCATTATTTATGGCTTTGTCCAGATGTTTTACTCTAAGAGGTTGAGAGATATGCCTCCAATGCTGACAGCACAGGGGGTAGGTGAGGTTTTTGGAAACTCCAGTTGTAACACATCATAATATTTTCTAAGTGACTGAGAAACCTCATTATACAACTCCCCCCATTAATATTCAAAAATTTGCACGCTGATTGGTCAGTGTGCCCATTGTAAATCAGAGTTATAGTAATAGAAAAAGGTCCGGTTGCCCGGACTTTTTCCATTACTATAACTCTTTTTTTCTCACTGTTTCGCTATGTTAAACGAGTGATTCTGCGTTGCTTTTTTAAAGCTGTCTTGCTATGTTAAACTCCTTTAATTAGATCTTGCTTTCTCCATTGCTTTTTTCAAAACTGTCTCGCTATGTTAAATGGGTTTAACCTACCGAGACAGCTTTAAAAAAAGCAATGGAGATTAACATAGCGAAAACAGTTTGTAAAAAGCAACGAAGATCTTGCTTTCTCCGTTGCTTTTTTCAAAACGGTCTCGCTATGTTAAATGGGTTTAACATACTGAGACAGCTTTAAAAAAGCAATGGAGATTCTCCATTGCTTTTTTTAAAGCTGTCTCGCTATGTTAAACCCATTTAACATAGCGAAAACAGTTTGTAGAAAGCAACGGAGATCTTGCTTTCTCCGTTGCTTTTGCCCACAGTTCTGATGTACTGCACAGGCATACGCATGCGCAGTACATCAGAACTGCCGCAGAATACCAGACAGCTGCGGAAGGGCAGCAAGGAGGCATTATACAATGCCATTATTTAAGAAAAGTAATTTTTTTTTGTTAAATAATGTCATTGTATAATAGCAATAACCCACTTCTGGGTGTGGGTAATGCTGGATTTACCCACGGTTGGCTTTGTTTGGTCACTCGGGCTTCGCCCTCATGACCAAACCACTCCAACCATGGGTAAATCCAGCATTACCCACACCCAGGTGTGGATTATTGCTATAGTATTACCCACTAAATACAATGGTTCAGTCTGAAAATCCTATCATAGAAGTTGAATCCATTACATGGACTTTTAGAAACCACACTCTTCTCAGAATCTGAATCAAAATCCTTAGGTGAAAACACTGCATCTGTGTCTATGTTTTTCCCATACAGATTCAACATCTTGAACCTCGTCAGGGAAAGAGGAATCCCTTTTTCTTTTGCCAGAAACTACTTTACAAGAAGAGACAACAGCCAGCACAAAACAATGAATCAATCCCAACAAATTACTCATGTTCAGAGTAACTGACATAGGAGAGGCTAAATGTCTAGTTTTCTGTCTGTTTCTGACAGAAAAATGAAGGAAACAGACCCAGTATTTCCAGCAACAGCTTTGTCATGGATAAACACAAATTTTTGGCTAAGCAGAGGCACATTTCCTGTATATTTTCCCATAACTGACAAGAGTAGTTCTTCCTTGCCACTGAGGAGACCCCAACAGCTACAGAGGACATGGCTAACTCCTGGTTCATGGTTACTGAATGGACAACACAAGAGAGATCTGAAGAAAACACGACTGGTCTGAGGAACCAACTTTGGCCACAGCAGAGTTAACTGCCTGTGGCTGTGGCAAATTACCAGCTTGCTGTGCTGGCAAAGGCTGCTTAACAATCTTTTTCTTTTTGTGGCTGGAAGAAGGTCTGATGGATGGCCAAGTAGTTTGTAACATGGTCAAGATGAAAACTGTTCGTTTCCCAGGGAAGCTTAGCAGCAATAGTTGGCATATAAGGAAAGTAGCAGTGAAAAGCACTTTACATGCTTTGTCCAACCACAACATGTAAAACAAATACAGTTTCTCCACAGAAAACATAGTTTTAAACAACTTTTTACCACAAAAGTAAAAAAAGTGCACTGCCATTTAAAAGTACATAAAGTCACGAGGCAGTGAAGGAAATCACTTTTTCTTACTTTAAAGGTACTTGTTTCTAACACAACACTATTTAAATCAAATTTAAATGTAATTTGGAAGTTTTTCCCCAAAGGGAACATATGTGCCCAGCAATGGAACAGTATTAGTCGACCGTCAATCCTGACAAACTCACAGAGGTGGCATTCTTCTGAGTAGCAGGAAAGCTCTGAAAGGCTTGGTGCCCAAACCTATATTTTTCTCTGCTCAGCTTGAGCTGATTAACAGTTTGTGCATGTTGGAGGTACCCTGAAGCTTTGGAAGCTGGATGGCTGTTTTACCCTACTCAGGCTTTAACCCATATAACTTAGGCTATTGTAACAGGGGTGCATATTACCATGTCGAAAGATGTGTTCGCTGAATACATCTTAGTCGACAAGGAAATATTGACCTATTAAAATCCTGAATGACTGCTTCAGCAATTTTTTTCCTAGGGGGAAAAAAATTGCTCATCCGTACACAAAAAAAAAAACAAAAAAACTTTCAAACCCTACATAGTGGGGGGCTTCACCCCCCCTAACTAAATATACCAACTCTGAAATTACACGACAGAGGGGAAAAGGGCAAATCCCTGATGATGGCAATATAAAATTCACAAAACCAGATGACTGCCTTTAAATCATGAAAGTTTATATGCAATAATATGGACCAACAGAGTTTTTGATGTACGAAGGCTTCAATCAGTTAAGAATATCAGCAATACATAAATATAAAAGGATGGCACAGTTTGTGTAGAGCACTTACAGTATAACAACACAAGTCACAGCACCGTACCTTGGCAAAGTGTGTGCGAGACAGGCACATCTGGTGGATATGTGGGCCAAATCACTGCTTTATGGATAGCCATATTCCAAATCAGCAACTAGTGGGATTGCACACAATGAAGCAAACAAGGCCATATACATGGTGGTAGTAGTGAAAATAACTACAACAACAATGGCACTGTGTAACAGAAAATGTTCTGTTCTTACAGGTGACGGTGTGTATGCCTAGCAGCCATGGTTAATGATCTACAGACAGAAGAAGAGTACTACAAACAGACAGGCATACATAAAGTGAAAGTGAGAGTCTGGATTGGGTGCTTGAAAACATGTATGAGTGCACTCCTGCAGACAACTGAGAAAGCACACACTGATGGTCACTGGATGTGCCACGATACACTATATGACTGCAGCCAAACAATGTGGCCTTCCACTCTCACAGCTCTACCACCATAACTTTAGGTATCTAAACCAAACCCTCAACGGAAAGGAAAAGACCGCAATATCTGGTAGGAAACTAAATTATATGTCACAATATACCAGCCATGCAGACAATGCAAACAGCAACATGATGCACATGTCTGGGGAAATGTACAGACCCAGCAGATATAAGGTATGCTGATTAGATATGTCCCTTTCACATAAAGTAACAGATATCACCATTTTAACCATACAGTCCAGGTTACATGTGTTCTGACGATCACCATATGCCTGAGCAGTAACGAAACTGATAGGATATAAGGCTATTATGTAGAGAGGATGCAAGACCTCACTATTTTCAAGGGTATCACCCTCAGTGTATTAACCGAAAGTGACAGCACCCATAACAACCCCCAACAAGGTCCTGTTATTAACACAGTAGACACTGCCTTCTACACTAACATTGTAATGGTATTAGTCGCATCATCATTCATATGGGAAGATGTGCAGGAAGTAGATCCCAGGGTGTGAAATGGGTGACAAGGTTAGGTAAGTGATTTGAAGATCTGTGACAGCCATAAGTGTAGCTTCATCTGAGGTGAAATGCAGTACTGAGAGTGAGGCAATATGGCATGATCCTGCACACTCATGCCACACCTGCTGAGGCAATTTAAGTCCATGTAATGTCAAGAAAAACTCTTTCCAAAGATTTTGACATTTGTTGACTGGGTATGTCCTTCTGGGCATGAGCCCTTTTTCAGAGGAGACTTGGGGTATTGGCATGCCATGAACATAAGGGCAAGAGTCATCACTTGCATGCCCTCCCTTGGCTTACAGTGCTGCTACTCAGCCCCATCACTCAGGATTGCAAACATTAATCAGCACTGTGTAAAGTATCTGGAACACCAGACTGTGTTATCAAAGATCTGCCTGGGGAACAGGTCATCGGAATCTACAGGAATAACAGATATGCAGTAACCTATATTAAGCCATTTCTCCTCCACACAAGACCATCCCCTGTAGAAAGACTCATAGCAGTTACTGCCTGTGCATCCTGGCCAGCAGGTATACTAGTAATGTGCACCCAGCAAAAAAAAATCGGCATCCCCCTTGCACATCATCATTGAGCAACTGAATGAAGAATTCAGGAGCAACTCTTCAACATGCCATCTCCAGAGATGTGAAATAATGGAGGCTGTGCCTGGCAGTGGTAAGGCATCAATAACCACATTCTCTGTTGCACTTGTTGTGGATCTATTACATCATACCTGGCAGAACAGATAAAATAAGCACAGTGTCCATATTACTAGGCTATGCGCTCACTATAACATCAGACTCCCGGTGTATCTGACTGCCCTGCTAGTGTTGGAATAGTCAGGGGCAAGTGCAAATGCCATATCATGGCTATTGTAAACCTAAAAGGAATGTCCATTAGGATAACACATACGTTTATTCAGTTTGAAGTTGGACATGTACCTAACTCAAAGAGATCCTTTGTCGTCCCTTTCCTAAAGGTGGAAATATCAAATTTGTTTCAAAGCTATTGAGCAATTAATGTGACATAAATTATTAATAAATATTTTGACTTATGCATTCATTGGCTATTAAATTAGGAGTGCAATGAGAGTTATACTTCATCCAGCATTGTTTCATAAGTGTAAGATTACATTTTCACTGGTCCAGCAGATTTCTATGAAACAGTCACCTTGGTAACACACAATGAAATTCTTACCCACAGCAATCTGTTTGGCTATTTCAAAGACTTTTGATTCACTCACAACTGCAGAATAACAAAGAATTTGATATCAAAGGAGGGAACCTTGTGCAGCTGGATATCAGGCTGTCTACAAAACTGGTAACAAAGAATGTAAATCTTAGGTCAGTTATCAAATTGGTATATAAAAGCCCTAAAGCACCTATACAGCTTTTAGTCTTTTACCATTGTATTCACATTCTGTTGCCTTCTCTCCCTTTGGAACTATTGGCTATCTAAGCATGCAATCTATAAAATCAGAATATATTTTACTCTATAACATGAATTTACCAATAATTTAAGGAAGTACTAACATAAGCACATAAATATGGCTTACACTGGTGTCCAACAGGGTTCTGATGCCTCTTCTTTTTGGATTATTTATATTTATTTACAACTTATTTAACATTTGTTAACTATGCAAGAAAGCTGGACACAAAAATATTTTTCTGCCACAAACCAGGTCCTTGGCAGTAAATAATTACTATTATTCAGTGAACATAATATGCTGAAAAAGTTAACAGAGTGCTAGAGTAACTGAAAAGTACAGAACATAGAAACCTGACATAGTTATAAAGTTTATACAACAATCAAAAATAAAGTTGATGCATAATCAGCAAAATGTGAATAACGATGATGGTAAAGTTCCATTAGCAAAGTGTCAAGAAGGAAACAAAGATTTATATAACCATGCCATAAGATAGCAATTAAATAGCATCTGCAGTCACGAGGGAACCAACAGCTGCTACTCAAAGGACTCGGTAGAGGATTCATTGCATCAGGGTTAGGGTACAGGCAGAAAGTACAATGAGAAATCTATGGGCATATAAAATACATAATATATTACATGGTTGGGATGACAAGTGGGGGATGGTGGTTCTGGGAGTCTGCAGTCAAAAGGCGTACCAGAAAATGTCAGGTGTTTAAAGAGGTAGCTTCAGAAAAACTGCAGGCTGAATTAACTGCAGAAAGGGGTGGGAACAGAATTCCAAACTAAAGAATCAATTTCTAAGAAGGACCTGCCTGTGGAGCTGTGGGAAAAAGGAGGATTAGCACCAGAGAGTGCATGTGTAAGAGTAGGCAGTGGAGAAAACAAGAAGTTATGTACTCACCATAACGTTTGATGTATGTTTTCCATCTCGCTTTACATTCTTACCCGTGTGTTCGGAGTCGAACCTCGGCTCCGACTCGGCCATACTCTAGCTCGAAGTCTTCAACTGGCTCATGACTAAGAGGTATCCCATCATGCAACAGGTCTATTCCCCAGATCTTGTTTGCTGCAAGCTCACATACATACACACTGAGAAGAACAACCCCAGCAGAAAGGACTACTGACACCTAGAGACAATACCTCCAGGTCCTCCAGGAGGGGGAAGGAGGGAGGGTTAGTAAGAATGTAAGGCGAGATGGACTACATACATCGAATGTTATGGTGAGTACATAACTTCTTGAAGTTATGTAGTCCAATCTCGCCTTCATTCTTACCCGTGGTACAGCGTCCCTAGCACCTTGATCTTGGGTGGCTCAGTGAAAAATACTCTTGAGCACAGTGGAACCAAAGGAAGATCTGCTTCTAGAGACCAGATCTAATTTGTAGTGACTAATAAAGGTATGAGGCGAAGCCCATGTGTCTGCAGCACAAATATCATCCATAGACATCCTAGCTTGAAATGCAGTTGAGGTAGCCACAGATCGTGTAGAATGAGCCTTCACTTTAAAGGGTAATTTTTTGCCACTGGAAGCATAAATAAATGAGATGCAATCGGAGATCCAGCAAGACAAGGTTACCTTATAAACTGGAACCCCAAGTCTAGTGTCTGAAAATGAGACAAACATTTGATCTGATTCCCTGAAATCTTTCGTCCTATGTAAATAGAAACACAATTGTCTGTGAACATCCAGCTGATGAAACTTACATTCTGACTTGTTGCAAAATTCAGAAAAAAGCACAGGCAACTCAATGGATTGGTTGATATTGACAACAGAGGCAACCTTTGGAACAAAAGAAGGGTTGGTTCTTAAGGAGACCCCATCTTTGTGAAATACCAAATAAGGTGGTCTAATCAATAATGCCTGAAGTTCAGAGACCTGCCTAGCTGAAGTTATGGCTACCAAAAATATTGTCTTCCATGACAAGAATTTAATGTCACACATAGCTGTGGGCTCAAAGGGAGTTGAGGTGAGCTTCTGTAGTACAAAATTGAGGTCCCATGGCATTACTGGATCAAAGACTAGAGGTCGGAGTAACAATGTCCCTCTCATAAAAGCCCTACAAAGCCTATGAGCCATGAGGTTGGGCTCATTAGCAATGTGAAAGGTAGAAATTGCTGCCAATTGCACTTTAATGGTTGCCACAGCTGAACCTTGACTAAACAGTTGAGAAAGAAATTCCAATATTGTGGAAATAGGCGCTGTATAAGGATCAATATGTCTCTCACGGGCCCAAACAGAAAATCTCTTCCACTTTCTGGAATAAATCGTCCTGGTAGAAGGCTTGTGAGAAGATGATAGAATATGGACCACTTCCAGGGAAAAATCATGAAGCCTGAATAAGGACGGAACTGGATCAGCCAAGCTGTCAACCTGAGGGTCTGGATGGAGGGATGGAACTGTCCTGATATATGAGTCAGCAGATCTGGAACTGGGTCCAGAATCCAGGGCTTGTCCATTAGATAGGGTTGAAGGAAGGGAAACCAAATCTGACAAGGCCAGTGTGGGGCAATAAGGATCATTTTGCTCTTCACAGACTGTGCTTTCTGAATGACCTTTGATATCAGAAGTTACAGTGGAAAGGTGTAGAGAAGACTGGAGGGCCAATCGTGAGCCAGAGCATCCCTGGGTGTCTGCTCCTCTGGGGAGATAAGGGTGAAGTAGCTGCTGCATTCGGCATTGAGGGGGCTGGCAAATAGATTGCAGCAAGGCTGACCCCATCTGTGGAATATCTCTTCCGCAACATAATGGTTCAAGGACCACTTGTGAGGCATTAGGATAGCTCTACTCAGCCTGTCGGCAATCAAGTTGGACTTCCCCGGTATATGCATTGCAACTAGAAAGCATTGGGAAGATACTGCCCACTGCCAAACTCGAAGTTCCTCTCTGCAAAGGGGGTATGATTTGGTTCCTCCCTGTTTGTTCAGGTACTACACCAGTGACATGTTGTCTGAGTGGATTGCAATTGTCCCTAGAGGGAGAGAGCTCTGAAGTGCTTGCAACACTAATAGCACTGCTCTCATCTCCAAGACATTGATATGCAAATGGGTCTCGTGATCCTGCCACGTGCCTTGGACTGTCCTGCCGAGATAATGCCCCCCCCACCCGATCTGGGAGGCATCCGTGGTCACCGTGGCAAGTGGAGAAGATGGGACAAAGGGCTTGCCCATGTTGAGATTGCTAGCCTGAAGCCACCAGCATAGATTCCGCTTGCATGTGTCCGTAATCAGAATAAAATGGGAGAGTGGGAGATGCTGCAGTGACCATTGGGCGAAAAGCAGCCACTGAAGAACCCTGATGTGTAGTCTGGCAAGGGGAACTAGCATGATCGTGGCAGCCATGGTCCCTAATAACTTGAGGACCACTTTTGACCTGACCTTCCTCAATGGTAGTAAAGCGTAGACTTGCTGTTGTACAGCCTGAATTCACTCTTCTGGTAAGAAGGCCCTCATGAGCACCGTATCTAGTTCGGCGCCGATAAAAGTGACAAAAGTTAAAAATGATAAAAAGTTAAGTTAAAGTGATAAAAGTTGTTGCTGCGAGGGCAACAAGGCAGATTTTTTTCCAATTTAGAGTAATTCCTAACCATTGGTACAGTGTAATGGTCTGTAACAGTAGATGCCTGGTGGTGGCAGAAAGGCGCCAGTCATCCAGGTACAGAAACACTCGGAATTCCTGACATCTCAAGTGAGCTGTTACCACTGCCATGCATTTGGTGAACACCCTGAGGGCTGTGGTGAGACCAAAGGGCAGAGAGTGAAATTGAAAATGACTGGCTCCCAGCCGGAAGGGTAAATGACTTCTCAATGCCCTGTCCATCTTGATATGATAGTAAGCATCTTTGAGGTTGATGGAGCACATCCACACATCTTTCCCTAACAGAGGGAGTATTGACTGTAAGGTGACCATGCAGAACTTGGACTTTTGTACATGAAGGTTCAATCGGCTGAGATCCAAGATGGGTCTAAGGTCCCCTGTTCTTTTTGGCACCAAAAAGAATCTGGAGTAAGTCTCTAATCCTACTTGGTCTGTGGGGACAGGCTGGATGGCTCCCTTTGAAAGCAACTTTTTTATTTCTAAAATTGCGGAATCCCTGTTACTGGGTGGAACATCTGGGATTCTCTTGGATGGCGGGGGAGGAGAAGAGAAGGGGATATGATAACCTCTGGAAATTATCTTTAATACCCACTCATCTTGGGTGACTTCTTGCCAGGCTTCCGCGTATAAAGAAATGTGACCCCCGACTGGCTCCAGAGATGCACAGTCGGGCCTCCCTTCAGGAGCGGTGGTAGGGAGAACCACAAAAAGAATCACGGTCCCCCCTGGTTACGTGGGCTTCCTCTGCCTCTAGGGCAGTGTCTCCCTGAATTTCCACCCACTCCCCTGCCTCCGGAGGGGTAACCACTTTGTGTGCCCTGAAAAAATCTCTGCGACTTCCTGAACCACATTTTCCCACCCTTCTAGCCCTTGGGGTAAGGTCTAGAAGGCATGGAAAAATAGGACTCCCACGGCAGACAGGGTTTTTCCTTCCTGCTTGCACCTAGTGAGTGTGTCCTTCACCTTGGTTCATAACAACGATAAACCATCAAATGAGGCATTGGTGAATGTAGACTTGAAGGCCTCCACGAAATTGCACAGGTGCATCTAGGAGTGTCTCCTAAGAGAGACTCAGCAACCCGCAGCCCTACTCGCTCCATCGGCTGCATATAAGATCAGCCTCATGGAGGGGTTGGTAAGGGAATTTGGGGTAGACATCTGTGCATTGACCTTCTGTGCCACAGCATCAGAAATGTTACCCTGTAGAGAATCTTCCTAGCTCTTTTAGCCTGGGGCTCCTTGTTAGGCAGATGGACGGTAGACAAAGTTTCAGCAAGTTCCTTCTTGGTGGCCACTGCCACCACCACGGCATCTACTGGAATGCCTTTAGATAGATAGTCCTTGTCAGAGGGGGGGGGGGGACAAAAATTTATTGGTTCTCCATAGTGTCAGGAGTTTCCCACACCTTTCGACAGACAAGATCTAACAGCTCATCAACAGGGGGAGAAACCCAAGAGATAGAAGGTTGAGACCCGAAAGCCTTCAGGAACACCGACTCCTCATCAGATAGGGATATGGATGGCCAGCTGCCTCTCTGCTTCAGGATCTCCAGGATATCCAAAAAAGAGATATCTTCAGAAGATGACTTGAATACCCCTCTGACTCCTTGAGGTCGGTATCTGACATGAGAGACTCATCTGGGGAGTCAAGGTGTTTCCTCTTACACAATCTCTTTCTGGCGGGCTCCTCAGGCAAAAACTCTGGGGAGACGTTAGAAAGTTGGGGACCACTCATGGAGGAATCCTGAGGCTTAGGGTCTCCGCTGCCCATGGATAGAGCATGATCCAAAACTAACACTGGTGCTGGAGGGGGCAGAGTATCAGTGCCGTAGGATGCAGCTGATGACCTGGCCAGCACATTCTTCATAACCTCGAAGGCTGATTCCCCCCGGCTCCGAAGGCTGACTAACTGAAGATGAAACAGTAGCCCTCGGCGCTGAGGAGATGAGGTCCAAAGCTGATGTCGGATCCAAGCTCACTCAGGCTGAAGCACAGAGAGGAAGGCCCGGAACCAATGAAGATTGATCTGAGACCTCCCCCTCGGGTCCAACCAGAGAACCATGAACCCTCGACCCCGTGGATAGAGCCGACGGGGTCGGAGTGGAAATCGGAATCGAGAGGCCAGGTAAGGCTACTGGAACCGACCTAACAGCGCCCGATGGCACCGACAACTCTGGCTCCGAAGGCCAAGAAAGGCTTGGAGGAGGAACAACAAAGGATGAAGAGGCCATAAGCTCAGAAGCCGACTGGGTCGGAGCCAAAATCAATTTAGCCAACACCGATGACTGAAGCAGTTTCTTCACCACCCTATCAACATCGTCATCAGAAAAGGTCCTGGAAGACCTGGAAGATAAAGTAGGAGATCTGGATCTCCCTACAGAAGGGGACTTGCATGATGGAGAACCCGGTCGAAAAACTGGAGACCGGCTCTGAACCAAAATATCTGTGTCCGGCTCCGAAAGGCTGGGAGCCGATACAGACCTTAGTCAAGAGACTACCTTCTTTTGGCACTGAGAGCAACGGAACTGAAGAAGAAGCTGTTCTAGCAACTTTCTCTGGCGGCTTCCAAGAAACAGATGGAGCCAGAGAGCACATCTTGGAAGTCTTTTTGTCCTTTTTAGCTGGAGAGGATAATGCACTGGAAGACTTAGCCAAGTCTTCCTCGAAGGAGTGTTTAAGCAGTCCTTTCAAAATGAGCTTGTTCTTCCTCTCCTGTAGCACATGGGAACTGAAGGAATGACAAAACAAGCAGGACTCTTGGAGGTGAATAAACCCCCAAGAAATACACGCACACAGAGTGCCCATCAGTTAAAGACATTTTATTGTTGCATTCAGCACACTTTTTAAAGCCCGAAGACCTGTGTTCCTTAGGATCCTTGGACATGCTGAAAGGAACAACTTAATACGTACATGCAATAGACCCAACTAACAAGAAACAGAGCCTCTAACTCAAACGACCCAGAAACCAGCGGAAAACAACAGGGAGTACTAGGTCCTCTAACTCAAATGGGCCTAGCCTGGGGAAACAAAGGCAGGAAAGCACCACTAGCCAGACACAATACTAAACGCTAACCTGATGAAGCACCAGACCAAAGACCACACAGAAACAATGGGGAGGACTAAGTCCTCTAACTTAAACGGGCCTAGCCTGTGGGGAAAGGAAACAAATGGGATACCCAAATAGCCAGACAAGGGCACAAAAAAACAGCCAGAGAAACAAATACAGGCAGTAAAACACCACTACCACACACACAGAGGTATGAAAATAGCTTTTTTGAGCAACAAGTCAACAGTTTATAATAATTTTATAAACAATATACTTAGCCACGGCCAAGCTAGTGTATGGCCAAGTTGGAGCCGAGGTTCGGCTCCGAACCCATGGGTAAGAATGAAGGTGAGACTGGACTACATAACATCAGAGAGTTTATCAGCAGAAGTTGGGCAGAATTCAAAGCTCACAGCTCAGCAATTTGCATAAAACAGTAACAAAAAGTAAAGGTTGATATTTTTTATGGCTAGAATATTAAATATGCAGGTTATAGCTGAGCACAAATCGGCTAAGCTTATGGAGTGTCATATACTACTGAAAAATGACAGCGCTATGAGAATTTCTGAGGGTTACTAGTGACTGCGAACTGTGGAAAATGGGCACATTAGAAATAACCTGCTGGAATTCTTTTGAGAAGTGACTGCAGATTTACTGGAAATGTGACAATTCTGATATTCCTCTCTGCTATAGCAAATTACTGAATAAAATACTGCATTTAGTAATCTTGGAACAAGCTACTTGAAGGAATTTAAAGTGCCGGTTTGCGCTTTTGTGCTTACCTCGTGCACCCAAGCATGTGGTTTCTTCAGTGTCACGCTGCGTTTTTCTCCCAGTTATTCCTGGTTTAGTAGGTACGATCTAACATTAAAGGCTTCATAAATACTATTTTCTTTATGAGACAAAACTGAGAAGTTCACTGAATTTCACCTTTTGTGACATCAATGTAGGGTTATTATTGGGGTGAGTACACAGACCTTAATAGGTGCACCAAACCCTTGCATGAGACCCTATCTAGTAACATCTACATGGATGCATCCCCCATAATATCATTCCAGTGATGTCAGAAAGGAACACAGCAGAATTATGGGGTTCTTATTACTACATCAAAAACTGTAAATGTCGAATGGCCTAAAGGCTGAAAATGCCGTAAGATCGCAGTACAGTGAAGATTGGAATATTTGCCCTTTCCTCGCTGTAGTGCGATCTCGGACTTGGTATATATATATATTTATATATATATATATATATATATTTATATATTTAGTGATTTAGTGGGGGGTGTGGGGGGATAGCCCCCCAAAATAGCAAGTTCGAGGTCTGGCATTTTCGGCCTTTAGGTTGTTCGATATTTGCAGTTTTCGTTGTTCTAATATAGACCCGAATTATGTGGGCATATCCTTAACAAAAAGCTTGCTAAGTGTTTTATTAAGAAACCATCCACACAATATTGATAAGATTGGGTAGAAAAATGAATAAAGTTGCAAAGTGTTTTGATGTATATTTAATATTTAAACTGAAATGGAACCCCATAAAACTATACAAACAAAACAATGCACAGATTAGAAAAATAAACTACTCAGGAAGTCTTCAAAAAGTGTTATTATATTCTTTTTACAGGTTTCTGTGATGTGGTCTGCCTGAACTATAAGGCACTATCTGATCCGTTTCTTTCTGAAAGCATTTTTCTGGAATTTACTGCTGGCAGAACAAACATCAGATCAGATAACTTAACATTATGGCAAGTATAAATAACAGAAAAAAGTGCAATAGACACATTACATAATGTTTTCCAATGTAAAAGAATAAGTTTTCCTTTACAATCAAAAGTCAGTCATTAACTTACTTCAAAATAATCTAGATACATACATAGGAAGTAGAAAATATAAAATTAGTTATTGTTATCAACTTTACTGACTTATATAAATTCAAAACATAACTCTAAACTGCAATAAAAAAGGCCAATAAGTCCTAAACTTGACAACTAAAGCTATTGGCTCATGAAAATGATCTGCCATGGTCTTTGGCACAGATGTTTCTGCTCCTCAGATCTTACTAAATAACTTGCAACTTGGTATAGTAATGGAGATGACTAATGTGGTTGTAATGGTCAATAAAAACTCATGCCTTAAAAATATATTAAAAAGAAAGAAAAAACTAAAAGGATGCTGATTCTACTTTCTAAGAACCATCAGCTGAAGGGACTAAATTTTCTTATGAAAACTTTATAAGACATTAGAAACACCCAGTATGGAATAAAACAGCATTTTTTGTTAACTTACCAAAACTGAAATTAATTTATTGTAACTTGTTCAGAAAAGGTTCATAATATAAATTCCTGCATTATTGGTGTAAACTGTCTTACTAGAGATTTCTTCAACTGCTCCAATAACAAGGTAAGGGGAACAATATTTGGACTTAAACTTTATATATATAAGAGCGGGTCTACTTCACTTCACCTAAAACTCATTTGGCAGAATTTCTTTTGACCGAGACCAACTCACAATTTTCAAATTACCGAAAACTCATTTGACTGAATCTCATTTCACCGAATGTTAAGCCATAGACATGATGTGGGTTTCCCTTCACCTGTGACTTGCTTGTGATAAAAAGAATTACTGTAACTTACACTGCTAACTGACAGAATACCGATAGTCATGTAGAAAGTAGTGTTGTAGTGTTTCTAAATGTGGGTTTGTCTCTTCACATTTTATGGGAAGTATCTAAAGTAATATGGTGGCTGTTTTGTGCTTTCCCAGCAGTAGTGGCAGCGTGTAGAGTACTGTAAGGCAAATAAAAGGTATATGCCCTTCTCCCCACTGTAGTGAGATCCTGGAGTTTGTGTATATAGTTGCTGGGGCATAGCCCCGACCTAGTTTGGTTTTATATTGTCTGGTTTCTGTTAAGAGGGTAAGTAAACAGTTTTTAAGTTCTGGAAAGAGTTAGTCATTGGTGATGTAAATGTGCATGTCTATGATGTAAAATCTATTATTTTGAAATTTAGTATTGTAAGCTTTCGGTGAAATGAGATTCATTCAAATGAGTTTTCGCTAATTTGAAAATTAGGTAATTTGGTCTCAGTCAAATGAAATTCTGCCAAATGAGTTATAGGTGAAGTGAAGTAGACCCAAAAAGAGAATATTATCACCAGAATAGAAAAGCTTCTGATGGGGTTAATAAGATAACTTAGGGGGATCATTTCATCACTAAGATATCTCCTAAGCAATGGACCAATTTATCGCCACACATGACGTTAGTTTGTTTATGCAGACATTTGAAAACTGGATCCGCAGTAAAAAAAAAAAATCACAAACACAGTGAAGAAGAGTTTGCATTTCTTGCTGTTCTTTGTCTCAAACCACAGGTCAAACTAAACTTATTACTAACCTTATATTTATTTTAGTTTTAAGATAGTTGCCATAAGTCAGTACCCAATTACGGTTCTTGCAGGAAGGGTTTTAGTTGCTGTCCAAGAGGTTAATCACTTAATAAGGGTGGAATGTAAGTAGACTGTACAGTTCTTTGATCATTTAATGCAAAAACTGGATTATCAAAACCTTTACACTGATATCAGAAGGTTTCCCACATCTTCAGCCTGAAATGTCAGACAGAAAACAGCAAGGCTTGTAGTTTTGCAAACATGTTTTGGTAAAATATGATAAGCAGTGCATCAGTGCTGACATCTGTCATGCACCCAAGGTTGTAAAGATATGAAATGCACAGTTGTCCCTTTTAGTTTTCACTAAAGGCTAAACTCATGCTAGCTTACCAAGGCAATCCCCTCTCCTGACACCTGCTCTCCCTCCCCAAAGTGAGAGCAGGCACTCAGTAGCTGGATCATTTTCCCCCTTGCTGACAACCACAGCAATGTGATGAGTGTCTCTAATTATACTTCAGAATTTTATTCTGTCCTTTTTAAACCTTGCAGTTTTTGTGACTGGTGTGATAATTACAGTGAGAAAATCGAGAGGCTTTTCAAAGGAAGAGAAAAAGAACATCTGCAACATTGGCATCTCCTTAAAGAATATTGCAGTCACATTTCAATACACTCATTTCTTGATTACTTTGTGTTGCACATCTATTATTTTTATCAACTTTATGTCTGTATATGTATGTATGTATTCGAAGCTGCGGTGATGCAGCGGTAGCATTGTCGCCTCATAGCAAGAGGTTTTCCCGTTTGATTCTCGGCTGGAGCACGTTCTGTGTGGAGTGTGCATGTCCTCTCCATGGTCGAGTAGCGTTTGAAAGACATGCGTGAATGGGTGTGCCTTTGTTGAAGGCTGGGTGTCGGGCTGGCACCTCAGCATCATAAAAATCGACTGCCAATCATTAGCGGACCAGAGTTCCGCTGTGGCGACCCCTAAACGGGAAAAGCCGAAAGAAAGACAACATGTATGTATGTATTCATCTGTTTATTTCATTTTTCTTGAATGAGCAGAGTCAGCTTACTGAGTCAATGGCACTATTCATGACCTCCCCAAACTGACTTGCAGTAACAGGGGAAAATTTAGCCAGAACACCAGTGAAATTCTCTTAATATCTGGGGTATAGAAACCTAGAGTAGGTTCTCCCAAGACCATCACAATTAAACATTTCATTGACAGGTTTTGATGAAGCTAACAAAATATCAACCGTTACATTTTTTTAATTATGGCATGCAGTGTTTATCTATGTTAGATCATACTAAGATAGTATGAATTATACTTTATTGATTTACATATATTGAGAAACAGAAATCAAACCGCAATAAAAATAACATAAAAGCTTTTTGCAATGAAGCAGGCTCCCCCATGCCTGGACCCCCATGTGTGGGAACTTCTCCTCCATATCTCACTTGCTTATATACTAATTATAAGGTTATACAACAGTGGATAAAGTGAAAAAAAACTGCAGAGCACTGCTGACTTCCATGACTAAAGTGCATGTAGTTTTTCATGAACTGCTATGTCTCCTCTGAGGGTGTTGATAGAGAAGTATAGAGAAGGTCATAAGGAATTGCATTGCATCTTTGTAGACTTAGAGAAAGCATATGACAGAATGCCTAGAGAGGAGTTGTGGTATCGTATGAGGAATTTGGTAGTGGCACAGAAGTATGAAAGAGTGGCACTGGACATGTACAAGGGCAGTGTGACAGTGGTGAGGTCTGAGGTATGAGTGACAGATGCGTTCAAGGTGGAAGTGGGATTACATTAAGGATTAGCTCTGAGCTCTTTCTTATTTACAATGGTGATGGACAGGTTGACATTGTGATTGTAGTGGGAGTAGGGAACAGGTTGAAAAGACCCTGGAGAGGTGGAGATATGCTCTAGAGAGAAGAGGAATGAAGGTCAGCAGGACTAAGGCAGAATATATGTGTGTGAATGAGAGGGAGGATAGAGGAATGGTGAGGATGCAAGTAGAGTTGGCGAAGGTGGATGAGTTTAACTACTTGGGATCAACAGTTCAGAGTAATGCTGAGTGTGGAAGAGAGGTGAAGAAGAGAGTGCAGGCAGGGTGCAGTAGGTAGAGAAGAGTTTCAGGAGTGATGTGTGACAGATAGGTACCAGTAAGAGTGAAAGGGAAGGTCTACAAGATGGTAGTAAGACCCGCTATGTTATATAGGTTGAAGACAGTGACACTGACAAAAAGACAGAAGTCAGAGCTGGAGGTGGCAGAGTTAAAGATGTTCAGATTTGTACTGGGTGTGATGGAGATGGACAGGATTAGAAATTAGTATATTAGAGGGTGAGCTCAGGTTGGATGGTTTGGAGACAAAGACAGAGAGGTGAGATTGCATTGGTTTGGACAAGTGCTGAGAAGGGATGCTTGGTATATTGGGAGAAGGATGCTAAGGAAGAAGCTGCCAGGTAAGAGGGAAAGAGGATGGCCTAAAACAAGGTTTTTGGATGTGGTGAGAGAGGACATGCATGTGGTTAGTGTGACACAGCAAGATGCAGAGGACAGGAAGAAATGTAAACAGATGATCCACTGTGGCGACCCCTAACAGAAGCAGCCTAAAGAAAAATAAGTTTTGATGAACTGTGATCAAAGGAACATAAAAACTACTTGATGTAACTATCCTTGTCATACTGTAGTATAACTGCCATTGTCTGATCTTGCGGTTTGTTGTTTTCCTTATGAAAGGGCTGTCCTACATGAATGTTATGCTTTATACACTCCTATGAAAAAGGATGATTAATTTCTCATTTTCTCAAAAGCTGCTTTGCTTCTGATCCTCAGTTAAAATAAAGAAACCCCCTTAGAGCAGATCCTCAGTTAAAATAAAGAGAAACCCTTAGAGTCTGTATTCTTTTGGTTAAACTCATTTAGAGCTAGTATGCATTTGGTTACCTGACAGCTATCTCACCAAGGTCCTGCTGTTAAAACTAACAGACTGTATGGGTATGTACCACAGGATTTAAAACTTGCACCAATGTTTGCTAGTCTTGCAGGTAGTTAAATATATTTAAGGGAAGGGACTCCCCACATGTGTAGTTTATACCTTTTGCCAGCGCAATGAAACCATTTTGATATACACTCAGTCTGTTGATCTCACCTTCAGAGGCTTTGCTGAAACAATTGTACCATAACTGCAGTACATCTCCCAGAGTTCCTATGGTGGCAACACCTCACTGTTAGGAAGATCACAGAATTGCATGACGTACTGCTCAATCAAAAAAAAAAATGAAACAGTAAATGGTTCTATAAAACTAAAAGATGCAGTTGATGGATATGGTTACTGATTTTACATTTTCTTCTGGTTTCAGAATGCTAAGTGTAAGATTACTGGAAAAACACAAAACTTTCAAGGAATTTGATAGTTTAGACCACAGCACTCGTATACCCTAAAATAAATTTTGTTATATTTACTTGTCATATTAAAAGATTGTTTTATTGATTGTTTTCCATTTAGAATTGGCTTTAATTTTGAAAAGATAGCTGTATTACAAATTATAATGACCAGAAATTAAACCTAAAAATCATGAACATAACCTCTACAATTTCAGCTCAATATCCCTGAAGATGAACGGTGCCAGCAGGGAATGGAATAGAGCCTAAGGGAATACAGAAAGAAGTAAAAGGAGATGCTTTGTTATCAAGCTGGTATCACAATAGCAAAAGGACTTATAAAACAGACAGCACGGACGCATGAGAAGTTACACCATGATGGATGAAAGAACTGATCAGTGTTACAGTACTACTGACATACGGGAATTATTCTGTTAATAAAACCATGTGTGTGGCCCATATACAAAAGCTTGTGTGCCTTCTATTGTGCTGCATGTCTGACCCATGACCCAAGTGTGAGAACATGTATCAGTAAATAAGGGACACACAAACAAGAAAATCCTCAAGATTTTCTTGTCTTAGACCAAGAGAACCAAGACATGACAGCAAGGAGAGGTTTAGTGGCATTTCATTGAAAACATTAGGCATAAAAGAAGAATTAGTCCTAAAGGATACACTGTCCTTGTGAAAAGGATGTGAAGCAATGTAGACTCCAACTCTTTTTTCTGAAGTAAGAGATACCAGCAAGACGATCTTCCAAGTCCGAAATTTTAGAGAAAGAGAACAGATCATTTCATAAGTAGGGAGATTTAACTTTTCTAAGATGTAATTCATGTTCCATGGTGAAGGAATTTATTTTCTTGGTGGCCTGATGTGAAGGGCATCTTTTTTACAAACTGTTTAACCCCAATATATGCACAAAGAGGTCGACCCAAAGCAAGCAGGCAGAGATGGCTAGCAAATATATGCATATGTGTACGCTTGACAAATGGCCACTGGCGCCTTTATAAGCCTAGCCATGCAAACCAAATGAACCCCCTGAATTATTGTGCCTTAGAGGTTATTTTAAGTGGTGTATATTAGGTCAGGAATTACTTAATAACTGCCTCTGTTCATCAGAGAAGTATGTGTCAACCAGGGGTGAATTTCTGATTTCCCATCTACTGTTCCAGTTTGTGCTTGAATAAAGTTAGGAAAGTGCTCTACATCACATTAATGGGAAGCCGATTCCAAAGACTATGGATTCTCTGAGATACATACCTGTCTCTATAACATGTCTTATTTAAGTTGCAAGCAAAGTTTAAATCCTTAGCTCTAGTAGTTCTGGTGCTGTTTGTTTTGCAGATATACAGAAGGTCTATCAGAGCAGGATCTAAGGATACCTTGTATGGCAGGCATAAAAATCGCCTTTCAGCAGTCTGTAGGAAACAGAGTACAGAGATGGGGCTTTGAGGCAATCTGCATAGGACATTGTGTTTGCATTCTGCAGATGTTCCAGTTGTTGCATGTGCCTGGTCAGGTAAATACTGAAGGAGCGTTACACTCAGTGATGGGTTTGATGAGGGCTGAGTACAATGGCACAATGAATTCCCTGTCCATACTTTTAAGCTTACCTTAGACACATACTTGTTGAAAGCCAGGCTACTATCTACATCAGTCCTCAATCCCTGACTACTATGTCTACATTAGGGGCGTTTTATAAATGAGTTAGTTTCCATGGGTGGCGGACTTCCCAGTAGGTACTATTATGCACTTCTTTGCATTGAGTTAAAGCTGTGGCTTTGACACCAGTCATTTGTCAGTATTAGACCATCCTGAAAGACGTTATTATCTTGGAGGGTTTATATGATGCTCCTAGCTTGCAATCATCTGCAAACTAGGTAAGCCAGTGGCCCTTGACCTTGGCCTTGACTAATTTAATTGAATGGAAGAATATGCCGCTCCTGAATCTAGCAACTCACACAGATAGCAAAGAACAGTAGGAATACCTGTATGATAAGGGCACTATTTTTTTTTCTTTTGGCACCAAATACAAACTCTCTTCTCTATGGAACCATACGATTTCCTTGTAGCAGGTTTTTTAGCCTCCTGAAATACCTGTAGCATATCCTCAGAAAATAGATGCATGAATGGTATAAGAATCTGATTATCCAAACTGTCATGTTTATGGTTTGCAAGTTTTGGTCAATAAGAGAGACCCACTGTTATGTGAGCAAATCTATTCTGTTGGGTAACATGTGGTGACTGCCCTTGGCCATGTGGAAAAGAAGGGAAAATCAATGTTCTTTGTGCCAAAAGCATTTCTGTGTTGACCTTCCTGATTCTGAACAGGACCTTTGAAATCATGGGTAATGGAGGAAGGGATTTCCCTATCCATGAGATTGGCATGCCATCCATTCTGAAAGCCTCTGAGCATGGAACTCTGGGGGAAAACAGTCTGATTATAGAGTGTAGTCAAACAGATCAATTTGAGGAGTTCCCTAGTGATGAATAATCTGCAGGCAGACCTCTTGGTTTAACATCTGTAGAAACATCCTGGCAAAGAGACGGATTAAGAAAGAGCACTACTGGACTGAGTCAAGAAGACCAAGAGAAGAATTGTTAAGTTCAAGAGGTGGCAGTGCTGTGCTAAAATAGACATGAGGTGCTACTGAATATTACTGATATCTGGCAAAAGGTATTATTTGTGTGCTTGATATCCCTAAATATCTGTCTTACAGAGGTCAATTCTAGGGGAAGAAGGGATTGGAAATAAGAGATTAGAAACTACATTTTGTCCTGAGGAAGAAATGTCATAATGGAGACAGTGTTCAGATGGCATCATAGAAAAGCCAAGTCCTAGGAAGGTAGAAGGACAGGCTTTTTCAAGTTTAGGGTGAAAACCAAGTGAAGAAAAATGTCCACTGTGAACCTCAGATCTTGAAGAGACCTGAGGAAGAAGACTATGTAGGAGAAGACTTGTATACCATGGAGCCCTACAGAAAGCTATGACAGGGCTGCACATGTGATAAATACATTTGTAGCTGCTAAAAGTCCAAAGGGCAAAGCAGAAAATTAAAAATAAAAAAATTAAGACACAAAACATTAAGAATTTTGTATGATCTGGATAAAATGAGGATATGAGAACAGATGTCCTTGCTGTTGAGGGTAACTAAGAAATCTAGAGTAATCGCCTTTGGTAGAAGAGCTTGCAGAGACAGCAGCTTACATGTTGTCATAACTAAGAAGTTGTTGTGGAATGATTAATCTACAATGGGCCTCCAGATGTCTGTCTTTCATACCTCTCAACTGACAAGATTTTTGCAGAATTTCTAACTTTTTGCCTAATACTTTTAGTCTGTTCCTCATAAAATTTGTGGTTCATTGGCAAATCACTTAGGATTGAAGTAACTAAATAATGACATGAATTTGAGTTTTAGACTTAACATCCTACAAAAAATGCATGCTAACACAAAACCTGTTATTCTATTAGCCCTCTAAGTTCATAACAGCTATATTTAAAATCTAGACTTTGACCCTCCCAGTATTTTAGCCATTGTCCAGTTTTTTTGTATTAAGATGGCGAGAGGCATGCCTCCCTTCTAGGGAACACCAACAGCCTTCAATAAACCCCCTTTTTACTGCTAGTGGAGGATGACTAGTTTTATAGTTCCTAATGGGACAAGTCCCACAGAATGGGTAAAACCAGGTGTTCTTGGTTTGGGGGCACTTGTGGTATACCATGCTGGGCTGGAAGGAGAAGTGAGGTAAGTTTGAAGCTTTTCTCAATTATGTTGAGACATTACTTTTGTGCCCATGAGTCTTTGAAGTGGCTCAGTCTGCTTCCCAAATAGACCATGTGCAGGGGATTTTAGGAAGGGAATGGGACATAGGGAAGGAGGAACTCTGAGCCATAACAGCTTTGAGTGAGTAAATGAACTGCTTCCAGCCTTCCTCCTGGTTTTACTATTCCTTTTACACCCAGACTATGTCTGTTTGTTCCCTGATTTCCTTGTCTTCATCTGCTGGTTTTACGGCTGGAAACTGATCCAAGGTCTAATCCGGAAAAGGTAGTTTTCCCTACACTTAGGAATCAAGGGGTAAAAATCTGCTTCATGGTCTACATGACCTTGCTTTTTTCCTTCAATTATTTTTAATGACTCATTTGTAAAAGGGGGATTTAAAATCTCTTCCGACATCCTCAGGGAATGTCTGGGCCTTAAGTCATGCATGGCCTGATGGCAGACCCTGTAGCAGCTGATGTACAGGTTGTATCCCCTTATCATAACTGTACATAACGGCATGTTTCCCAACACATTAGGGGAGTGGACCAAGTTTCAAGATCTGACACTTCAATGATTCATCTTCAGTTTCCATTCAATGTACTACAATAAAAGCTAGAGTATATGAAGTACAAACCTTTGACCATAAACCTACACAGGATCCTACAAAAGTAAAGCAGCAGTCACCAGATTGATTTAATAATAATACATACAACTGGAGCCAAACTGGTCATTCTGCTGAAAATGTTTTACTGGTAGTGGTGCTGATGTGGACTTACTGTGTTTGAGATGATTTAATAATAATGCTGACTGAAGTGATGCATTGGTGTTAATTAAATGTTTTCTCTGATTAATTCAACTTTTTAATTTAAATACAGTTACAAACAGTTTTGTTTACATGTCTGAGCTGTCCAAATGGTCCAACATGAAAAATATCACTGGAAACCACAGCAGAGTAAGATGAAATCCTTTAATAACTCCAAAACAATTTTCCAGGTACACAGAGTGAACTAAAATCCTTTAATGATTCCAAACAATTTCCAGATGCATAGGATTTCAGCTCACTCTGCCCTGGTTTCCAGTGATTTCTTTCTTCATGTTGGACTCAGCTGATGTATCACTGGATTTTTCTGCATGCTGGTTCACTCATCTTTTGTTGTATTTAGCTGTCCAAATGGTAGCAGTGATTATTCTGTGGCAGGGGATAAGTTGCTGCTGCTGTTTCTGGAGAGCTAGCATTATTGGCTGCATCCTTAATTGCACTGTCATTGACTGTTTTGATTTTTTAAATTGTTTATACTGGGCTGAGTAAAGATGGCCATTGGTGTTCCACAAGGCTCAGTACTGGGGCCTCAATAGTTCAACATATACTTCTTGATTACCATATTACAAACAAAGGTCTCTGGTTAACCAAATGTACAGATGACTGTAAATCGGGTGTCATTCTCTAGTCCCAACTGCCAGACATTCCAACATGAGCTTACAGCTGTTAATAACTGGTGCACAGATAACATGTCCAATGAAATGCTAAAATGTGAAGTATTGTTTGCTCTGTAGGCAACTTCTTCCCCCAGCTTATAGCACTGGCAACACACCACTTCAGAAATAGAATATAGTAACAGCCCTAGAGACTTGTGTAGAAAACTCTCCCTACTTTGATCATCATGTTGTGACAATGGTCAGGAAGTGCTTCTACTTGGTGCAGATGATCGCAAAAGAAATATCAAACAGATCTAGAAAGATCCTTACCCCCCCCCCCTGTATTGGCTACTGATTACATATATTATACAATGCAATGCCTTCTCTGGGAAGTACCTCTGTAGACATATCAAACAACTATAAAGACCTCAGAAGTTCCTAACTAAAAGCGTCACTGACTTAAAAAAGTCTGAGCTACCTGAAAAGAGGGTATTATATCACCAGTTTCTCTTAATTTTGCCAAGCAGCTCACCAAACGACCCCTCTCCCCCTTTCCAAATGTCACTTACATTTCAGGCTTCAGGGAATATTACTCCACTCAGTTTTCTGACTCACCAATCACAGGTTATGATGTTTAATGTAGCAGATAATTACCAGCGTGCACCAAACACCCAAACTGGAAGTCCAGGTTATGATGTTTATGATACTGATGACTGAGCTCTAATGCTAGACATCTGAGTCCCAAGCCAGTAGATGAAGAATTCAGATGGTCTGTAACTGTGAAAAGGAGTAGAAAGGTTCTGCCTGTAGCCAACATTCTTCACATGAGCTAGTGAATAAGTGTGCAGATGGATAAATACAAAGATGGTGAGCAGGCTGTCCTGCCCGAGTTCGTTTCCATACAAACAACTGTCCTGCACTGTCCACAACTTGTAAGTAAAGTAAGATATATATCCGAGACAGCAACAAGATTGCATGGATTTGGTAGTACTCAGCAAGCTATAGCTGGTTCAATAGTTTTAAGAAGAGGCATTGTTTGCATACTGCTTCACTGTATGGGTGACGGGATGTGTAGACCAAAAACAAATGACATTTCCCACATGTGTGGCCACTCTGTTCATAAGGCTCATAATGCTGATGGAATAGATGAAAGCTCTTAATGAGGAAAGCACAAAACTGCACTTCAGTATACAATCTGTAAAGAAAGCCTCTCTTTAATGCTGTGTGTAAATGCAAACAGCTTAGGCAATGTAAAATCACTAGCTGTGTTTCAAAAATGTAATGTTCTTCATCTTCCAATTGCCTGTTGCTCAAATGCAAGGGTACAAATTGTGAATGCATGCTGTGGTATTTAATCAATGGCATGCAAAATATTTCATACCTCCTGCCAGTTCTTTAGTTGTTAAAGTGCTTCCAATGTCTTTCTGTTGACAGATAATAATGCAACCTCATACAGGTAAAATATTGCATGATACCTGAGACTTTTAAACTGTGTTCCCCAAAATGGCACAATCTCAAAAGATGTATACATAAAGGCTGGATTTCTTTGTAATAAATGCACAATAAAGGTGAATTTATTAATGCAGTAAAAACATTCTGACAGTAGCACGGTTAAGCAATAAGCTATGGGATATAGGGGCAATTTTCAGTTTTACTCACAGCGTGGGTATAGTACTTAGCCATTTTGATCAAATTACATTTCCATCACTATCACTTTAATTATTCACAGCCTTGCTATAATGTACGTCTACATAACTGCGTTATAGTAAAAAAAAAAAAAACTTTTAACATGATTGTGTAAACCAAACTCCATTTCACATCATGTCTATACAGTGGTGCAAGTCATTAGGGGTGGAAGTGAATTGCACTGCATGTGTTTAGACCATGAAATGCAACGGTTTCAGTAGTACCTAAATTCCCTTAATTTTCTGGCTCTGTAACCGTGGGACTGTGGAGGCCAGTGGTACTGGCAGCAGGGCTACAGCTCTCCCCTCCTCCCCCAAAGTTAAAAACAGAAAAATATGCTAATTTAATTCAGAAAGTTAACTATTATTTTTTAAACTGTTGACTTTCTTGCCCTTCTGGCTTTCTGTTTTGTTTCAGCTCCTCATAACTCTGTGCATGTGTGGAGCTCTGAGGATATCCAAAAAAAAGACATCTTTATCCAAAAGCAGCCCAGCATTAGGCTTACCTGAGTATCACTGGGTTTGACCGGTATCAATTTGCACAAAAAAATAAGCATGGTTCTCACTGGGTTGCAGCGAGAAGCAGCAAGGAGACCTTTCTATTGGCTCTGGCTGCCTCAGGTGATGGAGACAATCCCAGAAAGGAAGAAGGGAGTGCCTAACATGCAAGAGGTGGCATGTGTGTGTTCAGCTCAGGAATAAGTTTTAATTTATTTATTTTCTTTAAAGAATATATTGTTTTTCAGGCAATCTGCCAGCTACTGCTGGCATGTAGGAAGAAATTTAATCACAGTGTGTGTGTGTGTGTGTGTGTGTGTGTGTGTGTGTGTGTGTGTGTGTGTGTGTGTGCGCGTGTATTAGCATTTGTGTGCATCCATACATTAATTATGTTTGTATGAGGGCTTTATAAGCTCTGAACTGTCCTCATATTGCATCATATTTGGCTTTTTTTTTTTTCAATGGGGGAATTTAACCTCTCAGCTGTGATCTGGAAAATTAATGTACATCTCAAATCTCCAAAACTGTACAGAATGTACAAATTTTGGTTCATATTTTTGTTGTGTTCCTCACGAACTTTGTGTTTTTCCTGGCATATCATTGATGACTGAAATCACTAAATAATGATGGACATTTGACTTTCAGACTTCATATATGGCAGAAAATGTTTGCTAATGCTAAACCTGCTGTGCTGTTTAGAAAAAGTATGGTCTGGCAAATCATTTTTTTTATTTATTTATTTTTTTTATTATAACATTTGTTAACCAGGAAAGTCGGACTTTGAACGAAGCCAATTTTCAGTGGCAGCCTGGGGAGAAACGCTCCAGATGCATGTCTTTGTAACGTGTAAGGAAACTGGAGGAAATCCACATGAACGCAGGGAGGACATGCATAGTCCACAAAGAAGGCACTCCAGCTGAGAATCAAAATGGAGAACATCTTGCTGTCAGGCAACAACACTACCACTGCACCACTGCACCATCCATGGTAAATCATGAGAACTGCAGTCACTAAACAATGACAGACATCAACGTTTCAGACTTAACAGCTTTAGGATAAAATCATGTTAATGTAAAGCTTGTTATTTTAGTAATATGTAGGTAAAGGTAGAGTACCCTCTGAGTTCCTGGTCCTTGGCAGTGACGTTTGTCGGTGTTTGTGGTTGCTGCACCTTTGTGCAGTTCTTGTGCACTGGTTTGCTCTTTCTGTTTTCTGAGTAAAGGAAGTATCTGTCCCAGATCTTAGTCATGTGTCCCCCATTATTTTTTAGCTTTCTTCTTGATTCTTTAACTACGACATTGAGAGAGGTGGGGGGGATGAGTTGCACACTGCATTCTGACAACAGTGAGATCAGAAGAAAAACTACATAAAAAATGGCATGTCAAACATTGACAAAAAAAAATTATTTTATTTTAACAACACACACACACGGCTGGCTCTTCATTATGGAATGCATTGTTAAAATAAGTTTTTTAATCACTGCAGTGTCAAAAATGTTGTTTATGTAGTTTGTCAGTGGCATTTATGAATACAAAGCGAAACAGTGTACTGTAGAAGATGAGAAGATAAATTCCTGGCTGTTATTTATGTATTTATTTATTCATATGATTAAAACCAAACACCTGAGGTATACAGCCACAGTCATATAAGCGGTTGTAATCAATTGTCAAGTATGAGTGTGTGTGTGGTGACATAGATGATCTCAACTGTCTGCAGCTGACAGTCGTATTTGTATCTGTTCCTTATTTTGGGGAACGACTTTGATGTTTTGCATCATGTTTTGGAATGTTCCTTGTCATGTTTGTGCTTCTTTCTGGCGTATCATTAATGATCGCTGTCAGTAAATAATGAGGACAGACATCGGAGTTTCAGACTTAATAGCTTTCAAAGAAGAATGCCAATGCAAAGCTTGCTACTGTAGCATGTTTTTAGTATACAAAGGCTGTCTCCTTGATTCTTGAGATAAGAGGCCAATACGTAAGGGGTGCTTGCACATTATTCTGACTGCCATAAGCTGAGAAGATAAATTCCTGCTTGGCAGTTTTGATATATTTTTTCAGTCATTTGGCACACCTAAATACTTGACACAGTCACGGTCACAAAAGTGGTTGAAATTGATGGTAACTCACATCTGTTTGTGAGTATGTATATGTAGGGCAATAAAATAAGATAGTGTTGCCTGTAATTTTTTATTACATTCTGGTATCTGAGGTATATACAGTCAATAAAAGTGGCTTTAATTCCTGGGTACAGGGACTGTCTCAGGATGAAAGTGATTTACACTATTGTCATTTGTTTAAGTCAAGCAGTCAGTATTTTAGCTTTGCAGTGGTTGTGTGCATTTGGTTGAAGTTAGCTAATGGCTATTTTGATACAATGGGTGAAGTATGCAAGTTCATAGGTAGGTACTAGGCTATCGGATCAGGGGCCTAAGTAAGCCTAGCCAACAAGGTTCCCTGGCTTACGCCACCCAAGAAAGTTATTTTCTTGTGCTCCTGTCGAGCAGAGCCACAGAAGTGATCCCCGGGGTGTATTTCCTATTTCCCATCCACTTATCAAGATTTTTCTTGAAGAGTGCTAATGAGGAACTTTGCCTGACATAGATGGGTAGCTTGTTCAAGAGTATGGGAAGTCTCTGGGGCAGGAATCTATACCTCCAGCATGTTTATTGTGATGACAAGGTTTAGGTCCCTAGAGCATGTAGCTTGGAGGGATTGGGATTTCTTTAGGTGTAGCATGTCCAACAGCTCTGGGTTTGACATAGCTTTATATGTTAGACAGAGATCACCTTGGAGTAAGCAAAATGCTACGAAGTAAAGCTGGAGTTTTTTTGAGACAGGTCAGTGTAGGGCATCTGTCTGAGGCCAGTAATCCCCTTTGTGAGGTACTTCTTTGGCATTTCCAGTTGCTGCAGATGTCTTGTGAGGTATATTCCAAAAGGGGCGTTGTACTCTATAATGGGTCTAATGAGTGTCAAGTAGAGGGGAACAATTACTTCTTTTTTCCTAGATGAGAACCCTTTTGTGATGAGGTGTGCCATGTAGAAGGATTTCCTGACCACCGTCGTGATGCAATTATCAAAGGAGAGACTACTGTCCACCTGGTTCCCCAGGTCTCTTATCTCACATTCGGCATTAAGTAGACTGCTGCCTATGTGGTAGTTCATGGGTACAGAGTTTTTACCAAAGGGGATGACAATGCACTTTTTGGCGTTGAGCATGAGGCCATGGTTCTGACACCAGGCATCTGTCTCAGTGAGGCCCTTCTGTAGGATGTCCACATCATTTGAGGACTCAGCTATGGATCCTAGTTTGCAGTCATGTGCGAACTTCATTAGCCAAAGGCCTTCTGTGTTTGGTATCTACTTCTCTGAAGTACAGGCTAACAGGAGAGGTCCCAGGACTGAACCCTGGTGTATGCCGCTTGTCACTGGTTTGAAGTCAGATTTGGAGTCTGCAACCTTTACAGTGTGGGTTCTGTCAGTGAGCAAACCGGCAACCCATGTTGTGACATAGGGATTTATACCTAGTTTAGTGAGTTTAGCTATAATTCCAGAATGGGGGATGGTGTCGAAAGCCTTGGGGAGGTCAAGATACCCTGTGTGAACCACCTTACCATTGTCTACAGCTTTGGTGACTGCCTCAAAGAAGTCAATCAGGTTCAGGAGGCATGATCTGCCTTTCACAAACCCAAACTGAGTGAGGTCCAGAGTTTGGAGGTTACTAAAGTCTTTGTTTATGAGTTCCATGATGATACGTTCCGTGGCCTTACAGACCAGGCTCGTCAGGCTAACAGGGCGATAGTTGCCAGGATCAGTGGTGGCTCCCCCTTTGTGGAGTGGGGTAACTGTTGCTGTGTGGCATTCAGTGGGCACAGAGCCTGATGTGAGACTATGATTGAAAATGGTGTTTAGGTGGGCAACCAGTTCGTTCTGAAGTTCATGTAAACCGCAGCCTGGGATGTTGTCAGGTCCCATGGTTGCTGTGTTTTTGGCTTTAGAGAGTGCAGCTTCTACCTGCGTAGTTGGGATTACAGGGACTCTTCATTCTTCCTGTATAGATATGGGCCCTTTAGGGGGTGAGGGGGGGGGTAAAGTTAGTACTGAACCTATCTGCCAGGACGTTGGCAATATCAGTTGGTTCTGTAATTTTTATGCCATTGTGCTGTAACTCAGAGCAGATCTGGGTGTTGCCACTGAGATTCCTGACATAGCTATAGAATGCTTTTTGGTTGTCACTAGAATCAGTGGCAATTTTGTTTTTGTAGCTAGCTTTGGAGGATCCTATAAGGGATCTCAGCTTCTTACTGAGGCTGACCAGGGAACTCCTACACTCATGGGATTTTACTCTCTTTTGCAACAGATTTTTCCTTCTGTTGGAGAGTATGTTTATGACAGGGGACCACCCGATTGGCTTCCTTTTTTTGGAGGATAGCATCTTGGTTCTGTTTGGGATAGCACAATCCATGCACTCGTGTAAGTGCTTATAGAGTGCATCTGTGTAGGATTCAGCAGTCATAGCTGTATTGTCCAGCTGCATGGGTGTCATGATGTTCACCGCTTCTGTCTTAAGAAGCATGAAGTTGACTTTGGAGACATTTTTTACCATGATTTCCTTAATGGGGGGTGGGATGTGGATATCTAGGGTAATTAGCTTATGGTCGGATCTGACCAACGAGGAGTTGATTTCAGGTGTGGAACACCGGTCACTCATGCTGGTAATGACTAGATCTAGGACATTGTTGTCCCTGGTGGGGGGTGTGGATAAGTTGATCCAGGGCATTGGAATTTATGAATTCCAGAGAGCGTTGATCGAAGGAGTTGGTACACGAGTAGTTTTCCCAGTTAATGGTGAGGTAGTAGAAATCATCCATTATTAGGGTGTTTGGTTGAACCCTAACATTTTCCAGTATATAAAGAAAAGAGGAGTGGGAATCCTGGGGCATGGTGGGGGATCTGTAGCAAGCTACAATTTGAATTGCAGTCTTGTCCAGAGTTAGTTGCACTTGGATAACCTCGGATGCATTATGCTGAACAACTAGCCTGGAGGTGTGGATATCCTTAATGAATATGGATACACCTCCACCTTTGGTGTTCCAGTCCAGGTTAGGTGACCGAAAAGTGTGGTACGAGTTACAGCCTGGTAATGCAGGGGGTGCTCTCTGGAGCCTTGAACCAGGTCTCAGTCACTGCACAGATATCGATGTTTTCCATTTTAATGAGTGCCTCGAGGGAGTGCATTTTGAGATTTAGACTTCTAGCATTGAGTAGCATTACCCTCAGTTTTTACTTGCCTGTTCAATAAACTAACTGTAATTTTTGAGTATGTGGCCGTCTCTGATGAAAATGACTGAAGGTGTGCATGAGAAGGGTTGCAGTATGTCTACAAGTAAGTTGGTCATTAATTTTTTTCACTTTCAATCACTGTCAAACATCACTATTGTACTAAGTGGTTGTTTGTGCCTGTGTGGATAGGATTCATGTAATAGCAGCTGAACATTGGCATAGTGTTGCACTGAGTAACACCGCCATTTAACAGTGCTTGGTTCTCCCTGCCTCTGTGTGGGTTTTATCCATGTGCATCAGTTTCTTCTCACAGACCCCAGAACCTCAGCTGTATAATATATACCTTGGTCATTTGCACTTTTACTTTCATTCCAAATCTAACATCAGAAGGGTACACTGAATTTAACCAGCTCTCTGTCTGGGGCAGGAAAGTAGGCCAGTATTCTCAGAGAGGATTTTTATATTCTTACATTTGTCTTCTCAGTTTATTGGGAAACTATTGTTTTGTAAGCTTTGAATATTAAGTATTATACCATGACCCCCCATTAATATTCCAAAACGCGCACGCTGATTGGCCAGCGTGCACGTTGTAAATCGACTTATACTAACTGAAAAAGGTCCGGTCGCCCGGACTTTTTCCATTAGTATAAGACTTTTTTAAAACACTGTCTCACTATGTTAAAGGAGTTTAACATAGCGACACAGGTTTAAAAAAAGCAACGGAGATCTCTGTTGCTTTTGTAAAGCTGTCTCGCTATGTTAAACTCCTTTAACATAGCGACACAGTGTGTAAAAAGCAATGGAGATCTTGCTTTCTCCATTGCTTTTTTTTAAAACCTGTCTCGCTAAGTTAAATGGGTTTAACATAGCGAGACAGCTTTAAAATAAGCAACGGAGATCTCCGTTGCTTATTTTAAAGCTGTCTCGCTATGTTAAACCCATTTAACATAGCGAAACAGTTTGTAAAAAGCAACAGAGATCTTGCTTTCTCCGTTGCTTTTTTCAAAACTGTCTCACTATGTTAAATGGGTTTAACATAGCGAGACAGCTTTAAAATAATCAACAGAGATTCTCCGTTGCTTTTTTTAAAGCTGCCTCGCTATGTTAAACCCATTTAACATAGCGAAACTGTAAAAAGCAATGGAGATCTTGCTTTCTCCGTTGCTTTTGCCCACAGCTCTGATGTACTGCGTAGGCATACGCATGCGCAGTACATCAGAACTGCGCGGAATACCATGACAGCTGGGGAAGGGCAGCAAGGAGGCATTATACAATGCCATTATTTAAGAAAAGTAATTTTTTTTCCCCTTAAATAATGTCATTGTATAATAGCAATAACCCACGCCTAGGTGTGGGTAATGCTGGATTTACCCACGGTTGGCTTTGTTTGGTCCCTCGGGCTTCGCCCTCGGGACCAAACCACGCCAACCATGGGTAAATCCAGCATTACCCACACCCAGGCATGGGTTATTGCTATATTAGACACAGCTTAATTTTCCTTGAAAACAAAAGACAAAACTTTCTCTCTTACTCATGATGTTTTGTTTAGGCCATCATTAAATCAAAAAGTCGTACAAAAAATCTAAGAAGTACCTCTGAGCAACTAGAACCATATGACTTTGGGGTGCATAGCAGGTTCCAGATCCCCAGCTTAATTTAGTTTCATCCTCTAGACTTATTGCACAGAATCTTAGCCAGGTAGGGTATGTTAAGTGCATTGGGGGAAGCTTAAAAAGAAAGACAGCATGTGAAAAAGCAAGAAAGAAGTAATCTATCTGAACAGTGTGGGTCCAGCATTAGGGGAAGTGCATGGGGAACTAGTGTACATTAGGGGGTACCATGGATTCCTTTGTCTAGGGTTCCATTTCACCCATAGCTCTCAACCAATCAGGGACAAATTAAGAAATAATCAGGGACAATCAAGGACACTTTTCATATATTAGTATTATTAACTTGAGACATTGCCAAAGTAACAGAACACGAGTGAATATACATTTTCTAAAATAAAAGAAGTATGTACTCTAATTATTGTCATTATTTATTTAAGTGTAAATCATCACCCTTTCTCCAAATGTCACCACGTTTAGGTGGGATTAAGAGGGACAAAGCTAAAATTTCAGTAAAAGTCAGGGATGTCTCTGAAAATCAGGGAAAGTTGAGAGGTATGACTTCACCTAAGGCTGGCCTTGTTGATTGCAGTCGGAAATGTGAAATATATGCAGTCAGCAAAGTGGCTAGAATGAGTGGATGCATACTGAGGTAGTCTCTGGATTACAGTGAATGACTGCATATGTCATTTGATCACAAATAATGGTCACTGACCTGCAGTAATAGAGCCCCACCCAATACCAGTTAACCCCACCCATTCAGCAGCTTCCTTCAGCCCCACCCACCCCTTGCTTTCTGGTAACCAGCTGCCAATAATGGCATGAGAATTTGAGACAGAGAAGCTGTTATTAACATGCACAGTCAGTATTTTTTTATTGAAATAAATCAGATGTGTTTTTCAGAAGCACATATGCCTATTTAAAGTGGTAATAACACAGAATTGCATGTTTTATAAGTATGTTTCTGCTTGCTGGGAAGGAGTATGAGTGATGGCTATTATTTTAGATGTGTTCAGTAGTCAAACTGATCTCTGTTCCAGGCAGGCTAGGGGGCATGCTGGTGCTGGATGTCAGCTCATAAGCAGAGTGCAGTGTATGTCTATGAGAAGCAAGGCTTTAAAAAACATAAAATGTAAAAAAAGTATCTTGGTATACAGCACAAAGGGTGCTTATTACAACACTGCTATTGCACCGTCAAGTGTTAAAGATGAGAGCATTAATAAAATCTGGCATCAATTATGTCATAGTGCTTTCAGCATGCACATACTGAAACTTTCACCATCCAAAAACTTTACCAATAACAATCTGATGAGTTTAAATGTAGTGTACCTGGCATTACCCCTGCTGATTCTCATCAACATGTAGCAGAACACCAGACAGAGCTTACTACTGAAGCGCAGCCTGAAACTGCCACCCTGAATAATGACAGACATTTTAAGATGAAATGTTAAATGACCTAGCTGCTAAAAGCATCAGTGAACATAATCCAGGTTTAATGCCTCTGTGGACAGATTTCAAGTATTTACTGCTGGATACTGCTATGATGTCACAGGTGAAGCTACAGAGAGTAGAAGTAAAAAGTAACTGCTTAGTTGCCAGACTGTCAAGGTATGAAGAAGTGGTGTTCAAACTTAAGAGCTGTTTTATGTCAGTACAACCTAAATATCTCATGATGTGACAGCTCTTAGATTATTCCCTCTCTGTCAGTGATGCAATTTTTTTACAGTGTGGGTTATATGTCTACAAAAACCTTACCATTTCCAGTATGCACTTCACTGTTCTGCTTAATCTGTTCACAAAACGAGTTGGTTAAAATGCGTTTCCACTGTCAAAGCTAGTATAGTAGCAGACTAAGTAAACGTCAGTACACTGTATTTCAGTATATGACCACTGTTTCATTAAAAGCTCTTAGCAGTATTGCAATGTAATTAGCTAACAATTCTACCAGGATGACTTTCCCAGTTTGTTACATCTGCTTAGGTAATGGCTAATTTAACAGCTTGTTTACCAGAGGTCAGCTTGCAGGTATGCAAAAATGTTTGCACTGCATAAATCAATTACTGATGACTGAAATGTGTGCATGTCTGTTAGTATTATGTTAACGAATTAGAAGAATGCTACTTATACAAAATAATGCCACAGAATAAAATATTTTTAAAGTCTTGATATATCTGACTACACTTTAATTCTAACTTTTTCTTAAGCCATTTTTTAAGGCCAGTGAATCTCACTTTTTATCTCGCCTTGTCAGTATCCTCCGTCAGGCAGAATATCCTTTCGCCAGATGGGTCACATGCTTAAAGAATGATAGTGAGATGCACTGTATAATGTTCAGGGGAAGTATATTCCAGATGTTTGGGAGGTGTTGCATTATAAATCTATGCCACCATTGTGTATCTATTGGTGAAAAAAGGTTGTCTTCCAGTCTATGTTACCATCAGGAAAATGCAAATTGTAACTTTAATCTTTCTTAATGCTGCTCCCTGGGATGTGAGCCCTCAACGTCCCATTCATTCCTTCCAGGAGTGACAGGTGAGCAGTGAAGAGTGGTGCTATCATCCATTTTGGGAAAGGGAGGAGGAGCTTATACTTGAGCTCCAACTCTTATTGCATTGTCCAAAAGAAAGCAATAGGGTTCAGTATGAAATGGGCATAAGAAAGGGCAAATCACTCAGTTCCTCAAGTGATGTACACCATCTAGATGCCTTGCCATCTTGAAGCTAGTGATCCCATGAGGTCTCTGGTCTCTGCTAGGGATTCTACATGGGAATATACTTCTTAGACATGTGTTCTCTCACCCCCGCCCCATGACAGGTGAGCATTCTACATGGGAATATTCTTCTTGGACATGTGTTCTCACACCTTCACCCTATAACAGGTGAGCATTCTATGTGGGAACATACTTCTTAGACATGTGTTCTCACACCTTCACCCCATGACAGGTGAACATTCTACATGGGAATATATTTCTTAGATGTGTTCTCACAATGTCGGCCGATGACAGGTGAGCATTCCACATGGGAATATATGTCTTAGACATGTGTTCTCACACCTTCAACCCATGACAAACATTGTACATGGGAACATGCTTCTTAAACAAGTGTTCTCACAATGTTGACTGATGACAGGTGGGCATTCCACATGGGAATATACTTTTTAGACATGTGTTCTCATATCCCCGCCCCATGAGAGGTGAGCATTCCACATGGGAATATAGTCTCAGACATGTGTTTTTACACCCTCGCCCCATGACAGGTGAGCGGTCTACATGGGAATATATTTCCTAGACATGTGTTCGCACACCTTCGTCCCATGACAGATAAGCATTCTACGTGGGAATACTTCTTAGACATGTGTTTTTACACCTTCACCTCATGACAGGTGAGTGAGCACTGCCTTGTCATTCATCCTCCACCACCTTCCCTAGAGGAGACTAACTGAACCAGAGTCATCTGGGTCACTGTCAGGGATTTATCCCACTAAACCAATGGAGATGGAGGTTCCTAACCACTTTGCTCAAGCAAATGTAACCTTACTGTAGTATAATAAGGGAAACTAGCATCCATGGCTACATGAAAGTTAACTTTAGAACCTACAAAAAGAAGCTTCTCACTAATTTTCCCATCTGATTAATATGACATAAAGGAAATTTTGAGTGGCAAGAGTGGCAAAGGCAACAGAGTAGTGTGGAAATGTGTCAGAAAAGAGATATAATTCAGTGTAAACTAGTTCAGAAAACACACGTAACTCAAGGCAGTCATAGCCATAGCAGAGGTCATATTTGTAGACCTGTCTAGATTGTAAATTTCATGCTGGACTGTTGGAAGTTATATTATAGACTTTCTCTGTTTATGCCAGTAATATAAGTTAAAAAGGAATTGGTCTATAAGGACTGTCTGCCTTTTGGTGGAGCTCTTGAAAGACGTGAGGTATTTAAGACTGTAGAAAGGTTTGCTTCACAACTAGTTCCAAGAGACATGTGACTCAGTTCCTTCAGTGTTTCATGAATTCTCAAGTCAGTATAAAGAGCTTGATGTCATCCTGAGTTGTCATTAAGGAAGGAACTCTTTAGAAGGGAAATGAATGGGAAAAAAATTATTCATCATCCATGTCAGCACCTGATGGAGGACTTCAGGGTTCTCATTCTCAGTATACAAGGAAGAAGCAGAACAAGAAGGCAAGACTTGTCTTTGTTGAATTCCAACACAAGTATAATATCCATTCTCTTCAAAAGCACTGGAGGATAAAAGACCAAAACATGAAATGAGGACAGGAATTTCCCAAGGGAATATTTCAAAAGGAGAACATTGGTACCAGGGACACCAGTACTAAGAATGTAACTAGTGAGCAGGAGGCCTGCAGCAGGGGTGAAGCATGTGCCACTGAAAGCAAGAGAGTCTCCATATACAAAGGAGCACATGTGTATGTGCTTTACCAATATGCACAACACACAGAAGGCATTCTCAACATCAACAGTGGTTGGAAATGGGACGGGCTGATAGCCTGTTTAACACCTATTTGAAGTCCTTGTACACGGAGACTCTTTAGCACTAACTAATGCACACAACTGTGCTGCTTACTGAAAAGTATCATGAAGAAAAAAGCCAGGGAGACAGGAGTCACTCCCACATCGGTTATGGAAAACATGCATTCTGTGCCTGGAGCAAACAATGACAACATAACTTTGAGTAAGAGATACTGTCAACTACCATTTCCAGTGTTTTTCACTCACCAGAAAGGAGACAATATAGCAGTTTCTTCACTGCTTGTCTCATCAGTCAAGTGACCTGAAGGATTCAGATTTAGTGGATTTCTTTTGGAAATTAACTTTCCCGCAAAAGGTTAGGGACTACCATGAAAATAATGTATTTTCAACTGAAGAAGAGCTGGGAATTTTAGCCCTGAAGAACTCATCCCTCATCCTGTATCCATCTGCCTCACAACATTTATCCTGTGAAATGAGCACCAGGCAAAGTGATGCATTTTCTTCCACTGACTTCCCAGCTCAGTAAAGTGCAAGTAATAAAGAAGGTTTTATGTTTCAAATACGGGTGCAATCATATCAAATTCTTACTATAGAAAGTTAGATAAAATAAAAATAGATGAACTTAACATAAGCCTCGCCGTCATGGTTCTTTAAGCATACTCTGAGGTACATTTATTCTGTTGTTACTAGTAATGGCATAGGTGCTGTAGTACAGTCATTTAGATGGCAGTATTAGGGACTTCTCCCCTCAATCTAAAATATTTAGAAGTCCCTCGATAAGACACTCAGTTGAAGTGTATGCTATTTTGTTCACTTGGGGGCAGGGGACATATTGCCTTCAAACCAATCAACATGTGGTGCTAGACTGATAACTACAGCTCAGGAAGTCATGATTTTAGTCTAGCCATGAAAGGAAATGTTACAATGCTTTTCATCTGCTACATGATGACTATATGGAGACTAATTAAACAGGAAGGCGTAGATATGTCTTTCATCACTAATCTGGGACACCGTTTCTACAATGTGTGTGCTGAGTCTGCATGGGTTCTCTGTTTTCCTGCCCCTCCTAAAGGCGTGGAGTAGGTGATAAAGGTGAGACGGTATTCTACCAATTGTCCATAAGTGTGTGTGTAGTGTTATGTGTCTGTGTCTGTGTGTCCATTCCGTGAAAGACTAGTATCCTATCCAAAACCAGGTTAGATTTCAATCCCTTACACCTACTGGTAGCTGACAGAAGCTCTGACATCATTCTGACTTTGTCAAAGGATAAAACTGATTATCAGAAAATGGACTGATAGATGGACAAATAGATTGCAAAAAAGAAAACTCGGCATTGTGAGCAGTGGCCAACAGCTGGGACCAGTAACAGTGCACATTCTCCTTCACCCAGACTCTGCAGAAACCAAAACAGATTACAGGAACATTCTGTGAACACAGATACTGGGAACCTTTATACAAAAGGATGAGACAGACAAAAGGCATCTCATTTATGGAATCACTTCAGCAGACGTCCTTAACTTATACTTAGAAGGATTTGTATGTAACCAAGACTTGTGCCAAAAAATGAGAATGGCAACTCTGCAGTAGAAGAGATTTTTGGATAAAAAGCTGACATGACAAGGAGTTCTCAAACTGTTACTACAAGAAAGGTAGAAACAAAATTGAGGTGCAATAACATAAGACATTTTGAAAATGAATGAGGGCCAGTTCAGTAAAGAGTAGATTTAAAACTAAGTCACCTTAGAGCAGCATTTCAGTGAGGATGCTGGTGCATGCAGTATTTGATGGGATATACAAGGCAGTCTTCACTAGCATTTTTGCTGTTGATACAAAGTAACATTCTGACTGATGTACTCTGGTTCACACAGGAAATGAAATACAGTAGTTATTGTAAAAAGGGTAGCAACAATTCATACGGATGGTCCTTAAGTATGTGGGATTGGTATGTGGCCCATCCACATACGGGAACCCTGCACAGTTCATACAAGTGCCCCATCTCCTTGGAATATTGTTACGCACTGCCGCATACTTAGATGAATGAATGTACTCAGCATGTATGTAACAGAAAAATCCATAGCACCATCAGTGATTCAGACGTGTGAACTGTGGAGTAAACCTTTGAGCTGTTGCTGGAATTAATGTGGGTGTACCTGCAGAGTAATGGTGACTAAAAAAAAAAAAGACTAACGTCATTAACACAATATGTAAAGTTACCCAGCTCCACAGTCATAGAAAAGGAGCCTTAACTATTTACAAATCATTTGGTTCTATGACTGCACACTTTGGCACGTCATTGTAGCACATCATTATCCCCATGCTTATGATGGTCTCTGAAATCCTGTACAGCATAACCAAGTTGTACTGCAGTATGATGCTATCAGTAGGTCGTACATTAACTAAACACATACTGTCCTTTCTATCTATCTCAAGCCTCTTTATTTACTAGTTATAGAATTTAACTTTTATGTAAATTCCAGAGAATGTTTTAATGCTTCTGAAATGATTTGGATGACATGCTCTGTTAAGCTGAACAACCTTTGTTATAGAGAACTATTAAAGGGAAAATGTTATGTTACATTAGCACAGACTCAAAGTGGCAGGGAATAGGTGTCCATTTCACTTTTTCAGTGCAGCAGTCTGAAACAAAAGGACATATACTTTCTTGAAGTCTTGTCATGTATAAGCACCAACATTATTCAATAAGCTTTTACACTAAAAAAAATAAATAAATAATTGTAGAAAATGTTAAGCAATGTTCGATAAAGGGTGCAGCTATATCTGGAACAGCAGAGAAGCACACATCTACAGCTGCAGAGCAGAGACACAGGGCAGCACCTATACAGTACAGCCACTGTCCAGTGCTGACAGCATACACATGACAACACAGAAGTACGACTTATGGGATGGAGTACAATGATTCTGAAGATTGCTGACTGCTTCCCTGACCCAAACAGAAAACTGAAATGGCTAATATTGGTTGGAATGGAATGAAGTGTCAACCCAGAATTTCCTAGGATTTTAGGTCACACACTTGCTGTGACAAGACAGTGAAGAAATCTGAATACAAAGTACTGTGGCCCTTGCATTTCCTGGACTTTTTTGGTACAAGGTAATGTGAAAAGGGACAGACAGAAGAACAATGAGAATCTTCACATGCCAGTGCACATCAAAATATCAACAAAATACGCGTCGACTCAGTAGCTGAAAAACCTGACCATGCTTTGCATCCATTTCAACTAATTTCCTCAAAATTCTGTTGTGGATGGACCACACCCCCCAGATGGCACAGTGGTGCAGCGGTAGCATTGTCGCCTCACAGCAAGAGGTTCTCTGGTTTGATTCTCGGCTGGGGTGCCTTCTGTGCGGAGTCTGCATATCCTCCCTGTGTTTGTTTGGGTTTCCTCCAGGTGCTCTGGTTTCATCCAACTTTACAAAGACATGCATCTGGAGCATTTCTTCCTGCACCTTCGCTGAAAATCCAAGTCGGATTTTCTTGGTAAACAAATGTTAAATAAATACTATGTATATATATATATATATATATATATATATATATATATATATATACACACATTTATATATGCACACACACACATACACATGCGCACACACACACTCACAACTCTGAGGTAACAAAAATAAGGGGGAAAACCATTTTTCATAACAGAGTCAGGGAACATGACTTTGGGTCAAATGTATTTGTCAACACTCTCATATACAAAGGATGGACATGGTATCAGGAGTGCCAGTTACTGTGGCTAGTCTGCCTAGGCTGAGCAATAATCACTGCATTCTCTTTGAGCTTAAATATCTGCAAATATGCAACCAGTTCGCAATTTTCCCATATGAGTGAAAACAAAAAAAAAAAGGTGAAACTGAAAAACATATAACATATTTTAATGTAATACAGTCAATTTTAGCTTTATTTAAGGTGGTACACTTCTGAAATCTAAAGTCTGTTAGTTTGGTAGAAAAATCTCCTCTGCAACAAAATGCATGTTAAACCAAATAAGTATACTGCTGAAAATATTTACTACATAGCAGACCAACACAATGTATTTAGTACATAGTCAGTGGTTTCAGAAGAATACAAGGCAAATGCAGCAAATACAGAAATGACTGGGTCCTACAGTTTACTTAAAATAACAGCCTACATTCTCAAATTAGTTTCCATTCAGTCCTTTACCACTAAGGAGCATATGATGAAGACAGCAGTATATAGGTATGACGAAGACAGCAGTATACAGATATGATGAAGACAGCAGTATACAGATATGACAAAGACAGCAGTATACAGATATGATGAAGACAGCAGTATACAGATATGACAAAGACAGCAGTATACAGATATGATGAAGACAGCAGTATACAGAGTATTTTTCAGTCATTGTAAACCCATATTAACAAGTCATATACATGCTCTCTCTCCCTTCTTCACTGGTAATTCTGATTCAATTAACCACCTTGGTAAAATAAATCTACACAGGTCCCCACTGAGCCAAAATTCATGCCACCTGTGCCCCCCCCCCCAATGTACTGATATATGAAAAATAAGCTGCAAAAAAGTTGATAAGATTTTCTTTATAGGGAAATTGAGTCTCTGCTTATTATACAAATCCCTCTTTCATATAGTATTCCAAGCGTATGCATCTAAGATCCCAGAGATAATCTTGCAGCTTCCAAAGCCATGCAATTACAGAGAGGCAAGTGATTCCAAGTCACTTTTGAATTTTATTTTAAAAATTCTGACAGCTTGAAATAAGAGATTTGCACAGCAGTACTAATATATGGTTTGTCTGTAGTTAAAACTGCAGTTTCCTCATTTCACCAATGTTATGGGTTCATTTATGACCACTTTACTATCCTTGCCAAGTTTGCACATTCTTCCTTTGTATGTGTGGTTTCTGTCCGAGCTGACCATTTCCCTTCTAATGCCTATAAACCTGCAAGTTGTCTGGCTACTGTAACTGTCCATCCATGTTGCACTTCCCCTTGTCTACCCGAACATGACTGAAAATGGCCTAAAATGGACCACTTTACTTTCACATTAAAAAAATAAATAAGAACACTAATGGGTTTACATAAAGCATTCAGAGTCTTATTAAATGCAATAAGATCTGTCAGATTCAAACAAAATTATAACAAGGTTTTGTGTTCACAGTTATAATATGCGCAAGGCATGTGCTGCTATAAATTGTCTGCTTTCTTGAGTCTATTCAGGGTGTTCAAAAAGAGTAGCTTAGGACTGTGTGGCACTTGGCATTAGACATGAGTGGCTCGTGACATTGAAGCATGTCTTCTCTAATTGTGAGAAGTAGCATATGACAATTGATTTCTAATCTGCAATACTCACACGCATTTGAATAATCCCAGTTAGAAAACAATGTGCATGACACAGCTAGCAAGAAACAGCATATCATCTTCCAAAACCCTACTACTCAGATTTTAAAATTCAGAGCTGAATAACAAAGATACACTGAGAGCAACAGAAATAAAAGAGCATTGCTCGCACATGGAACAAAGTAGACAATCACGTCACAAGCTTACCAGGATACATTTTTACCAAGGCATGTATATATTACAAACAGCTCACATTCACAATATGGTCAGTGCTTAAATTCTATGCTTGTTCCTTTACTGTTCTCTTGTTTTCTTATTACACAACCCTTCTAATGTGCACTGTGAGTGCTAGATGGTGCTCAAGTCCATTAAGAAGGGGATAGAGACCAGAACTGTTCATTTTTCTCACATTATCGAGCCATTAATATTACTAATAATCTGGGCTGGATAATAATCTCATTCCTCTGCTGACGTCTAACATATTTGCAACTATCAGTACACAAGATGAGAAGGTGAAGTACTTACTTTGCCGTTCTGTAGAGTGCTGTGGATGTGAATGATAAAGTGTCTGTTGGCTTTGTCGGATTGCTGCAGTAAGTGGGAGATCTGCCTGCATTACCCATTCCTGGTTGCCATTTAGCATGGCCTCATTTGGCATCGCTAGTGAATGGCGCTTCGGGACATCCTTGGTTAATGTTGCTAAGGACTGCTTTGCCTGAAAGGGTTAAAATACAAGACAACATGTTACTTTCTTTTCCTCTGAATATTACTACCCAGAACTGACATGACATCTGGACATCAGGGCTGCCACATCTGAAGAGTCACTTAATTAGGAGTCACACGTACTTATTTCTGTTTCAGAACTATTGCAAAGAAATGCCATTCAGAACACTTTGACATTACCATAGTTTAACAGTAAAGAATGAACCTCAGCCTAACATGTTTATGTAGCAAACCATGATTTTCATCATGCGACAGCTCCTTAATTATTTTAAACATCTTGTGCATTAAATATACCAGGAACGTGAGTGAAATTAGGAACTTTTCTTGTAACTGATTACTTGGCAGATAGAACATAATCACTCCCTAGAAAAACATTAGAAGCCTCTCTCCATGGCATTAACAGTTTCTACACTAAAACTAGCAATTACAAATAGTAGCTGTGGACCACTTGGATGCAGAAATAGTTAAATCAAACTAATGACAGTACCCTTAATCAATGTATCTGCTATATTTCCCATTTCTTCTGTCTAGCACTGGAATGGGGCCATTGACTGCTAAAAAATCAGGCAGTTTGAATTTAAGAGAGTTAACATTTTAGCTTTAGTCACACAGACACCTCCTCTGTTTGTCGCATCTAGAACTTCAGTCAATGTTCTTCTCTCTTCTGGAAAGGACATTGCCTTTTGGCATTAGTAAACTGCTGAAAACTGACAGATGTGACTTTTAACTCTGCAGATTTTCAGGTTCTTCTGTTCTTTGTTATTAATAGGGCTGCCACCTCTTCAAATGTCCAAAGTGAGATTTTGCAGGACAAAACATGCCCACAGCTTGTGCAAAGAAAAGAACTTCACTTTTTTGCCAAAAAAAAAAAATTATTCTTGTAGCATTTGAGTTGCTTATGCTATTTCATATACCATTTAGGTGTTTTAGATACAAAATAATTGTTTTATGCAACTATTAAAGAGAACTTATGAAATATTTTTGTCCTAAAATCTCAGGACATTTGCCATTTTTTAATTTTTTCCAAGGACACAACTGCTCAAAGAGGGACAGGTCGTAACCCCAGTTACTTATGAAACACCACTATCGTATCTTCACATACAGTATATTTTAAAATAAATGGTACGTCTACATAGCTACTTTAGCATTCTGCAGAAACATTGGTCCATGAATTATTTGCTTCTGCTGTGAAAGACAGAAGATAACAATGTCACCCAAGAAGCAAGATACTGGTTTTCTGCTATGCAAAACCAGGCAAGGCTGCATAATCCTAACCACACGAGGTAGCGGACATCATGGGGGCTCACTATTCATCTATCATTTCTGCAGTAACACCACGTTCTGGGGAAGAGGTAACAAGGAAACACATGCTGCTAAACAACACAACTTAATTAGCTTGCTTCTCAAAAACATTCCCCAGGACAAAGACACATGCACATTTACGACAATGAGTTCCCTGTTTTGGGGGAAAGTGACTACTTTAGAAGAGGATCTGTAATATACATGGATATCCCTAACCCAAAACTATGTCAATTTTGCATCAACTTTTTCCAGCTATTGTGATGTTACTGTTGTTTCATATTAAAAATCTAAATAAAACAATCATACCAGGCTTTGCTTGTCTCAAGACTTTATTTTCTGTGTTCAGAGCTATCCACACCTTGCTGTGGTAGACGGAAGTCCTACTGCTTACCAGTGGGAGTGGTGAGCATTGTACTGCCTCTCTAACAATATAAGAGTGGTTTCTAGCTCTGAAATTATAATTTTATTAGCCTTTCTGGGGTGATTTGTATCCCTTTCAACTTTCTGGCTTAAAAACACGTGTTTGCGCATTTTTTGCATTATGCAGCACCGCAGGGCTACAGTTAAACTATTCCAGGTGCCAGAAAGTGTGCTCTTCAAATTTTCCCTTAGAACTAGCTGTTTTCTCAGTTGTAGCACTAAAATCTGAACCCCTGTGACTAGCACTTGCTCTAGAACCTGCTGGAAAGCCCTAGGAAGCCTGAAACTGATACAAGCACTCAACTCTCCTTGTCAATAAGTAGAAATTAATCGTAGGCACTAAACAGCCTATAATTGCAAAGTACCTTGTAAAGGTAAGGGAAAACAGCCCTTGTACTTTACAAAAAAGCACCTAAACAGGCATGTCCAAGGGTCAGCTTCCGGTGATTTCTCCTGTCCACCTGGTGAATCTGGGTATACTGGGGCAATGCGGCAAATGCCTCATGTACACAGACAATCCCTTCCACCTAACACTACAACCTGTGAGAGAGATGCACTTACATAGCTAAACTGGAAGCAAAGCACTCCCTGGCCGAGATTGTGCTAGACAGTCAAGAGGAGAAGGTTAACACCTGCACTACACCTCAAGCAACTCATAGCCCTTCAAAACCCACACCACCACACACAGCAACACTAAACCCTCATATGTGGAGGCCCTCAACATTAACCTGTCCAAGCAACAAGGACCTCTGAAGCTGAAAAGCAAACAAACACCAGTTACAACCAAAGTGACACATAGCTCACAACACCAGTGTGGCACCCAACAACAGTGCCTAAGGCAAGACAATGTCGCCAACACTTTAGTCATAGGTGACTCTATAGTCAGGCACACTGATGTCCCACTCAACAGGATGAACATGGAGAAAATTACAGTCAGCTGCCTGTCGGGTGCCAGGATCTGCTACATAATGCATGCACTCAAGTCACTCCACAACACGTACAAATACGACTCTGTCATTGTCCATGTTGGAGTGAATGACTTGAGACGTACCTCCCTGGACTACATGAAAAGAGACATGGAAGAGCTCTCGGATCATGTGGCCCAGGCAGGTATGACCCTAGCACTGAGTAGCATCCTGCCTTCGCCCAGAATGATACCACAGTATAAGGACAAAATGATTGACTTCAACAACTGGCTAAGCTTCTGGTGTCATTCAAAGGGGATCTAGTATATGTCTGCCTGGGAAGACATGATCGACAAACCACAATGCTTTGCCAGAGATGGTCTGCACCTGTCACCCCTGGGATTCAGGTTACTGGCTAAAGCTCTTGCCACCCCTATAGTGCCTTTTTTAGGAAAGGTTCAAAGGACAAAACCACCACCGTAACAGATACAAGCATGCAACATCTGAAGGTAATGCTACTCAATGTTAGAAGTCTAAACCTCAAAATGCAATCTCTCTCGAGGCACTTCAAAAAATGGAGACTATCGATATCTGTGCAGTAACTGAGACCTGGTTCAAGGCTCCAGAGAGCACCCTTGCAATAGCAGGCTACAACTCTTACCACACTTTTCGGCCACAAAACCAAGACTGAAACACTAAAGGTGGAGGAGTGTCCATATTCACCAAGGATATTCACACCTCCAGGCTAGTTGGCCAACACAATGCATCTGAAATTCTCCAGGTGCAACTAACACTAGATAAGACTGCAATCCAAATTGTAGCTTGCTACAGATCCTCCACCATGCCCCAAGATTCTCACTACACCTTTCTAAACATACTGGAAAATATTAAGATACAACCAAACACACTAATACTGGGTGATTTCAACTACCCTGCCATTAACTGGGAAAACTACTCGGGTACCAACTCCTTTTACCAATGGTTCTTGGAATTCATAAATTCCAACGCCCTGGATCAACTAATCCATTGTCCCAACCGGGGCTCCAATATCCTAGACCTGGTCATTACCAACATGGGAGATAGATACTCCACACCAGTGGTCACCCCCTCATTGGTCAGGTCTGACCATAAGCAAATCACCCTTGACATCCACATCCCACCCCCATCCTCCAGTAAGGAAACCTCCTTAAAAAACTTCTCCAAAGCCAACTTCATGCTACTGAAGTCAGAAGTGACAAACTTCATGACACCCATGCAGATGTGATCTGAAAGTTCGACTGCTGAATCCTACACTAAGGCACTGTACAAGCACATCCACTCATGCATGAATTGTGCCATCCCAAATAGAACCAAGATGCTCTCCTCCAAAAAAAGGAAGCCAATCTGGTGATCCCCTGCTATAAACAAACTATACAACAGAAGGAAGAAACTGTTGCAGAAAAGAGGAAAATCCCAGGATGTAAAAAACTCCCTCACCAGCCTCAGTAAGAAGCTGAGATCCCTCATAATATCCTCAAAAGCTAGATACGAAAATAGAATTGCCAAAGATTCCAAAGATAACCACAAGGCATTCTATAGTTATGTCAAGAATCTAAATGGCAATGCTCAGACATGCTCTGAGCTACAACAGAATGGCATTAAATATACTGATCACAAGGATATTGCCAATACCTTGGCAGATCAATTTAGTGCCAACTTTACCCCCTCTCACCCCCTAAAGGGCCCATCTCAATACCAA